>NW_026896265.1:0-207426 GCF_033153095.1 Gastrolobium bilobum | reverse complement strand
CATGACGTTCTTGGCCCTTCCAATAGCTACTGGGCTATCACAATGTATGCATACAGATGGTACCGGTTTTGGCCAATTAGGAACATCCTCAATAAAGTTACGAAGCCATTCGGCTTCTTCACCAGCTTTATCTAAAGCAATAAATAATGCAGGTCTGCTTGGATGATTTCCAAGACACACAGCACCTCCACCAAGGGTGAACACATATCCACTTGTGGATCTAGTGTCGTTAGAGCCGGTGATCCAATTTACATCATAATACCCTTCTATAACTGCGGGGTATTTCTCGTAATGCAAAGCAAAATTTTGAGTATACTTCAGGTATCCCAAAACTCTTACCATAGCTTTCCAATGATTTTCATTTGGATTACTAGTAAAGCGACTTAACAGACTTACTGCATAAGCAATATCAGGTCTGGTGCAGTTCATAACATACATCAGGCTTCCCAACACTTGAGCATATAGCTTTTGTGCTGTAGCTTTACCAGTGTTCTTTAGTAAACTAAGATTACAATCGACAGGGTTCCTCACAGGAGTTATATTCAAACTTTTGAATTTCTCAAGAACCTTAGCTATATAGTGAGCCTGTGATAAGGCCAACCCTGCAGATGTTCTATGGATTTTAATACCTAGGATAACGTCTGCTATCCCCATATCTTTCATATCAAACTTACTATTAAGTAACTGTTTAGTAGCTTTAATCATTTGATTATTACTACCCATGATCAACATGTCGTCTACATAAAGACAGACAATGACAAATCCTTTTTCAGTATTTCGAACATAGACACATTTGTCACACTCATTGATTCGAAATCCATTTGATAACATAACATTGTCAAATTTCACATGCCATTGCTTTGGAGCTTGCTTTAGCCCGTAAAAAGGATTTTATTAAGCGACAAACTTTCCGTTCTTGTCCTGGAACAACAAAACCCTCAGGTTGTTCTAAATATATCCCTTCTTCCAGGTCGCCGTTTAAGAAGGCGGTCTTAACATCTATTTGATGTATTTGTAATCCATTCAATGCAGCTACCGCGATCAACATCCTAATGGATGTGATCCTTGTAACCGGTGAATAAGTATCGAAATAATCGAGACCTTCACGTTACCTGTAGCCTTTTACCACAAGCCTTGCTTTATATTTATCAATAGTGCCATTCTCTTTCATTTTTCTTTTGAAAACCCACTTACTTCCTAAAGGCTTATTGCCAGGAGGAAGGTTTACCAATTCCCAAGTGTGGTTGGACAAGATAGACTCTATCTCACTATTGATAGCCTCTTCCCAGAATGGTCCTTCCGGGGACATTATAGCTTCCTTAGACGTTCGAGGCTCATTTTCTAATAAATATGTCATAAAATCATGTCCAAAGGATGTGGCGGTCCTTTGCCTCTTGCTACGTCTAGGTTCATCTTTTACATCCTCTACAGGATCAATATTAGTTGTAGCATCCCGAGGTATCACAACCTGGTCATCATTATTACCATTTGATTCTTGTATTTTCTTATACGGAAATACGTCTTCAAAGAAAGTAACTTCCCTTGACTCAATAACCGTATTAACTTGTATGTCTGAGACATCAGATTTATAAACTAGAAACCGATAAGCACTACTATTAAGTGCATAACCGATGAATACACAATCCACGGTTTTAGGTCCGATTTTCAACTTCTTAGGTTTAGGAACCGCAACCTTAGCCAAGCACCCCCACACTCTAAAATATTTCAGGGATGACTTCTTTCCTTTCCATATGTCGTATGGTATGCTCTTTGTCAAACACCCCCACACTTCAAGATAATTCAAGGTAGGCTCCCTACCTTTCCATATTTCATAGGGGTGTTCTTAATTTTTCTTGTGGGGTACTTTATTGATTGTACACTTTATCATTAAAATGATTTTCCCCCACAAACCAGACGTCAACAACATCATTTCATTTAATGTCTGGTTCTTTCTCTCAGCAATACTATTGGATTCTGAAGCATAAGGAGCCATCTTTTGGTATGTAATACCAAACTTTAAACAAAATTTCTCGAAGGGGCATCATACTCTCCCCACTAGATTGCTCCTTATGCCTTTAATTTTCTTACTGAACATTACCATAAAATAATATACAATTATTATGTCATTGACAACATTTAAAGCCATCACATTGACTTTGATCATGCCATGACTAAGATAGCTCTTTCCACGTTCATATAATACAGAATATTTCATTGGACATAAAACTTTTATATCCATCTTTAACACAGTGGAATTAAGAAAGAGTTATCACTGGCTATCATAAAATCAAAATCGTTAAACATATATGGAGAGACTTTATGACTCTACAAAAATTGAATATATCTCACCATAAACTTCATGTTAACCATAAAATAATACACAACCAGCATATCATTTATGACATCCAAATCATAGGTAATTGAATCCAATGCAATACATAATTAATTTCCACATTTAAATCACATCTCAATTAATGCAATTAATCACAATGCATTCATACACATAAACGAGTAATGACACTCATTAGTTGCTTCATATATATTCATTCAAAGAAATCGAGAGATTTCCCACGAAATAAATGTATTAATTCTCCAATGGATCATCATCACGATATCCATTCGATGCAAGTAGCGTGGTGGTTACATTCACATAAGAAATAAAATCACACTCCAATGGCCAAAAGGTTTCTAACCTTGGTTCCTCAAAAGATTTATCACCTTTATAAATGATGTTTGTCCATATCCCAACATAGTTGGATTCATATCATGTAAGAAAACCCAATAACCGATTACATGATGGAGTCTACGTAATAACTGTCACAACTTAAATTTAAATAATGAAGTATCAAACCAAGATAAAACAAGGAAAATGCTCCAGCAGCAAGTTATAAAATAGATAGTTAATAAACTGCCATTTTTTTTTTCCTTTAAATTCAAAAGATGCAATGTTTCAAAGAAACATTTTCAATCTCCAAGAGGTTGACACCAAATCAAGGTTTGAAATTTAATTTCCAATCATAAATTCAATGCCATAAATGCATTTACTATTTCGAAGTTGAGTTTGTCAAATCCGTAAATGTTACAGATGCCATGTATAAAAGAATAGAACCAGAATTTCCATTTTTTTTTTTTTAAAAAGGCAACTTCCTTCGACCTTAAAGGTATTGAAACAGGCCATATAAACATATATATAAATTGCCAGCCATGCATGGAATTGATAACCGAGACTCATTCAATGGTTATTATTAACTGTAAACCTTCATAATATAATAATATATGGATAGAATTCTTCGGTTGCAATAAACCGCTGTGCACAAGCATTTAATAAAGTCACTTGGCTTTCATATATATAGATAGATATGAAACCGTTTCATTGTTTACAGTACGAAAGAAAAAGAAAAAACAAAGAAAAAACAACCCATTCCTTTCGACAAATTTTCAACCAACTCTCTAGGAATCCCTTTGGTTAACGGATCCGCTATGTTTTCCTTAGACTTAACATAGTCAATTGAAATGATTCTATTCGAGAATAGTTGTCTTACGGTATCATGTCTTCGACGTATGTGTCTAGACTTACTGTTATACATGACGTTCTTGGCCCTTCCAATAGCTGCTTGGCTATCACAATGTATGCATACGGATGGTACCGGTCTTGGCCAATTAGGAACATCCTCAATAAAATTACGAAGCCATTCGGCTTCTTCACCGGCCTTATCTAAAGCAATAAATTCTGCTTCCATGGTTGACCTTGCAATGCAGGTTTGCTTGGACGATTTCCAAGACATAGCACCTCCACCAAGGGTAAACACATATCCACTTGTGGATCTAGTGTCGTTAGAGCCGGTGATCCAATTTGCATCACAATACCCTTCTATAACCGCAGGGTATTTCTCGTAATACAAAGCATAATTCTGAGTATACTTCAAGTATCCCAAAACTCTTACCATAGCTTTCCAATGATTCTCATTTGGATTACTGGTAAAGCGACTTAACAGACTTACTGCATAAGCAATATCAGGTCTGGTGCAGTTCATAACATACATAAGGCTTCCCAACACTTGAGCATATAGCTTTTGTGCTGTAGCTTTACCAGTGTTCTTTAATAAACTCAAATTAGAATCTACAGGTTCCTCACAGGAGTTATATTCAAACTCTTGAATTTCTCAAGAACCTTAGCTATATAGTGAGCCTGTGATAAGGCCAACCCTGTAGATGTTCTATGGATTTTAATACCTAGGATAACGTCTGCTATCCCCATATCTTTCATATCAAACTTACTTTTAAGTAATTGTTTAGTAGCATTAATCATTTGATTATTACTACCCATGATCAACATGTCGTCTACATAAAGACAGACAATGGCAAAACCTTTTTCAGTATTTCAAACATAGACACATTTGTCACATTCATTAATTCGAAATTCATTTGACAACATAACTTTGTCAAATTTCTCATGCCATTGTTTTGGAGCTTGCTTTAATCCGTAAAGGGATTTTAATAAGCGACAAACTTTCCGTTCTTGTCCTGGAACAACAAAACCCTCAGGTTGTTCTAAATATATCTCTTCTTCCAGGTCGCCGTTTAAGAAGGCAGTCTTAACATCCATTTGATGTATTTGTAATCCATTCAATGCAGCTACCGCGATCAACATCCTAATAGATGTGATCCTTGTAACCGGTGAATAAGTATCGAAAAATCGAGACCTTCACGTTGCCTGTAACCTTTTACCACAAGCCTTGCTTTATATTTATCAATAGTGCCATTCTCTTTCATTTTTCTTTTGAAAACCCACTTACTTACTAAAGGCTTATTGCCAGGAGGAAGATTTACCAATTCCCAAGTGTGGTTGGAGAAGATAGATTCTATCTCACTATTGATAGCTTCTTCCCATAATGGTCTTTCCGGGGATGTTATAGCTTCCTTATACGTCCGAGGCTCATTTTCTAATAGATATGTCATAAAATCAGGTCCAAAGGATGTGGCGGTCCTTTGCCTCTTGCTACGTCTAGGTTCATCTTCTACATCCTCTACAGGATCAGTATCAGTTGTAGCATCCTGAGTTATCACAACCTGATCATCATTATTACCACTTGATTCATATATTTTCTTATACGGAAATACGTCTTCAAGGAAAGTAACTTCCCTTGACTCAATAACCGTATTAACATGTATATCTGAAACATCAGATTTATAAACCAGAAACCTGCATAACCAATGAATACACAATCCACAGTTTTAGGTCCGATTTTCAACCTTTTAGGTTTAGGAACCGCAACCTTAGCCAAACACCCCCACACTTCAAGATAATTCAAGGTAGGCTCCCTACCTTTCCACATTTCATAGGGAATGTTCTTAATTTTCTTGTGGGGTACTTTACTGATTATATAATTTGTCATTAAATGACTTTGCCCCATAAACCAGACATCAACAACATCATTTTATTTAATGTCTGGTTCTTTACACGCAATCACATTAAATTGCAACACCATAAGGAGCAATCGTTTGCTATATAATACCAAACTCTAAACAAAATTCCTCAAAGAGGACATCATTCCTCTCAACAATCCCATTGGATTGTGGAGCATAAGAAGCCATCGTTTTGTGTAAAATTTCAAACTCTAAACAAATTTCTCAAAGGGTCATCGTAATCTCCCCATTGATCGCTCCTTAATACCTTAAACTTTCAATTTAACATTATTCGACTATAACACATATATCAAATAATAAATTCCAATTTAACCCTTAAAATGATACATAATCGTCACATCATTTATGATATTTGAAATAAAACATATAATTTGGAATTAAATCAACTCAGATATTTTCAAGAAATTTATCATACTTTAATTCCAAAATGCAAATATTTTGCAAACACAGAGAATTTAAGATTCCACATTTTGCATTCTCAAAGTTATTTTTCTTTCATGCAAAATCACAATTATTATGTATTGTTTGCAACATTGCAGTCAACACATATTCTCAAAAAATGCACATATATATTAATCACGTATTCAATATAAAATGCCATCTAATTCACTACTTTCCAAATGTCATTTTTTCTCTCTCATAATAATAGCCCCACTACAAATTCAATTAAAGCCAATAAATTAAGAAACTCAATATTTAGATGACAAAATTAATTCGGGCCGGATACGATTATGGCAACATGAAATTGTGCTTCAGCCATAAATTCACATGAACCGTTTGGTTTACTTGTGGTTACTTATTCAAATGTAACCATCAAATTCCAACCGTGAAAACCCCATCAAGTTTCCACCAAAAACTATTTTATGCATCAATTCATGCATTTCAAAACTGACCCTTTGCAGTTCCTTTTTTTTATGTGCAATCATGGATTTAATTGCAATGCACCCTTTATACATGGTATGAGTCCATGAATCAACGGAGACATTTTGGTCTGACTCTCAAGATCAACCATTCGGTGCAACATTTCGTGCCACAGTAATGGCTATCAAATTTTTTTTTTTTCACAAACCAAAACACAACATACAGTGTCTAATGGCATCCGAAAGCCGTAATGCATCAAGTAATACATGATATCTATTGAGAAAGAAACTTCATATGGTTTCACTTGCAAAAGACATCCACGGTTCACACACAGTGCATTTGATAAGCAATCGCATATCAATTATAAACATTAATTCAAGCATCAACCTGACACATTCTATTTAAAATACAATGTAGCACGATAAACGAGAAACAAATGATATATATGAAAGCCAAAATCCACACAGGACTTTTAGAACAATAACATATACATTACGTAATAGAAGATGTATATATATGTAGAAGACAAATCACGAAAACTAACAAATATCATATTAGAACAATATTCACGAAGTAGTTTTCAAATATCAAGGCAAGGTTTTGGTTTTATACATACTTCCGTATTCAAAAGCAAACTATAACAACCCTCATTAGTAAATTAAAAGAAAAGAAATTAATTAGGTGTTTAATTAGATTAAACACTTATGCAAGGAAATTATGTGAGATAAATTATTAGATTAAAATAATGTGGGTTCATGATAATTAATGGGAATATACAGTTTATGTTAGACAAGTCTAATATGACCTAGATATAATTATGAAATATGAATTAGAATATGAAAAAATATATATAGTGGGAATTAAGGGATATTTTATAGTTTAGCAAAATTAAGTCGAAACTTGAATGAGATGATTTAATTAATTTATCTAGTAAATTTAGTGGGATAAATGTGAATTTAATTTGATCCAATAATGTGTAGAGAGATTTATTTATTTCAGTTGGAATTGATTTAATATCAACTAATAGGGAATTTTAAATAGGTCAAATTACTTGTGTGAATTAACAAGTTATGAGATAGCCTTAAACTTAGTGGATTGGTTATTAAATTATTGGTGTTCACATGAATTTTTGGTGAAGCCCATTGTGCTATAAAATTAGAATGGCCCGTGTGGTTTATTTTTGGTGAGACCAATAGGTACCCATTTAAGTGGTGAAAGGTCAAAGTTTGAAGATTTGAATCATAGTATCCAAATTAATTGGCAAGTTGGCTCCTCACTTGCCATAGTCAGACGTTGCCCATTATTGAGGGTTGACACATCATAAGTGATTGAAATAAAATAAGCCTTCTTATAACCCATCTATTAGCAAGTTCACAGCCTTGGAGTTTAGCTTCCCACGCTCATTTTGTTCTTTCCTCTCTATGTGCAGCGAAATATTAGGAGAAGAAAGGGCAAGTTTTAGTCACTTGAAATACTTAGAATGAGGACAAATGATCTGCATGAAAGATGTAGAGTTATGTCTTGAGAGTAAATTCCAAGTGGAAGTTCCTTGAAAGAAGCCTTAGTTTGTGAGAAAACCTTTCCCCATTGCTGCGACCTAATGTTGTTAAAAAGAGAGTACAAGGACTGTTCGTGTTATCTAATGGTTGGACTATGACTCTAGCTCCTTGGAAGGTGTTTTAAGGTATGTAATCTCTTTTTTAAGGGCTGCACATAAGCGGAAATCAGTTCATGTATGAGTCTTATGATTTTTATGTAGGTTAAATGATGTATATGTTGGGATTTATGTTGTTCATGAATTATTGTCGTTGGACAACAAATTCTTCTAGTTAATTGATTGAAAAATCTGCACTTGGGGTAGTTTGAGGAACCAACTAGGGACAGCCCATATGTATTTTTAAGGTGCACTCTAAGTGTTTGACATAATTCCTAAGTGAGTCAATGAATTTTAATTATGTAATGATTATGGACTAATGAAGAATTATGGTTAAGAAATAGTGAAATACTACCATATGTGATGTTAAAATCAAAAAAATTGAAAGAGCTTTGGAGCCCTGTGTAGTTCGACCTATATGTGTAAAAGATGCACAACATGTGTTGAATTTATGTCTAAGTGAAAAACATGAAGTTGAGATTGTTTTATGATGAAATAAGTGTTTGGAAATGTTATCAAGTTATGAAGAGATGATGAATTAAGTAAAGGCAATTCAGCCCTATGATCCGTTAGGTACATGGAAGTGGTTTAGTAAGGTTACAAAGATATTTTAACAAGCTACGTAAGTATTGGAAACAATTATATGATAAGAAGTTGTAAGAAATGCACGTTTCCTATTTTAAATAACTCTTGGCCTTGTAGTCAATTGAAGTAGTTAAATATTGTTTTAGGGAATTGTTTTAAGATTTAAATTATGTTAGATTATATATATATATATAAAAAGAAAAGAAAAGAAGAGGAATCAATTAAGAAACATTGGAAAGTGTTAAATTCATAGAACCTATATATATAGTTTTCGGCCTACATCATTAAATTGATATAGATTAATACAAAATTTATTGAAAATTGGAGAACAAATATATACATGATCATTGAAAGATGTTTTACGATCATGTGAGGTTTAAAATATGTGGTGTTGATAAGGTCGAGTTAATAGAAATTCTATGTCAGGAATAGTTGCATGTGAATTAAGCTAATTGGTTAAACATGACAGCAAAAGAATTGTGTATTATGTTTATATATAGGCTTCGACCATAAAGAAATAATGGGCATAGATTATGTGGTTTCAATTAAAGTGAATGTTTAATAGCATTTGCCTAGAATAATCAAGTATGATTCAAGTGGGTTATGATATGTGAAGCTATGTTAAAGTGTATGAAATTCCACTATAAAAGGGTAAGTTAATTAACTAGTTGAGGGTTTAATTTATGAAGTATAAATTAAGTGGTAGATATGTGGTATGGCATGAGCTGTCAAGGGAAATAAAATTGTCAAGTTGGTTATGAAATTAACATATGAAATATAATTATTTGGATTTCAAGTAATGTATGTTTCATTGGAACTTAATGGTACTTTTATATATACGGTAACAGAGTGTAATCAAACGAAGTAGGTGGACGGACAACTTGGAGACAACCAAGTGTACGGCGTATTAAATAACAAGTTAGCAGCAGGAAAGAGGTTACAGGTAAGCTTTCGGTTTATGAGTTTTCTCAGCCTTTTTGTTCCGCCATGATCAGTGGCGATTATGGTTTCCGTATGGATATAATTGTTGTTAATATTGATACTTTGCGTAGTTGCATTCATATAGTGCATGCATATGATATTATTTATGTTATGATAAGTTAATATGATATGATCTCCAATGAAATAAAGCCTTAGAAGTGTAAGTTGTGGTTTCTGAAAAGAGGAAACATTTATGGATATGATCACGGTGTACATAAGGTATAGCCGAGGAAACTTTAGTTCTCTAATCATTATGAGTATGCTATTGAATATGATACGACATTACGAATATAAGATGGAAGCCTTATTGATACATAAGACATGAACATACTTAAGATTAATAAGAAAGTACGTTATAAGAATAAATGAGAATTATTAGAAAAGATATATGATACAGAAATTCTAATATGGATTATATGGTGTTATCTATGTCTTGGTACTTGATATTTTATTGCAGGAAGTGGACTCTTGGGTGGAGACTGCTCCATAAACCCCAAGTTTATTGAGATTCATTCTCACCCCGCGTTATGGGGATATATTTCAGGTATCGCAGCAGTTGACGATCGTTCTCGGGGCAAGAGGCCCGTGGTTGATGAGTAGATCTGAGCATAGATGTTGCCTGCTTATTTTGGGAGTCTGTTGTATATATTTGTCACACTGTGATGTAGTATGTTTATGTAGGTTGATGTAGGATGTTGTAGTTATGACACATAGCCACCTTTTAATGTGATATATATAGAGTTATGGATCATGCATGTATATTACTGTATATGATATGGAATTGTTGTATATTGTGGGTTGTAAGAGCCCCAAGGAATTGTTGGTCCTTGTGTGTGCCACCCACTAATTATTAGGTACCATTTGAGGTCATAGACCACTTGTACAAATTTGGGAAATGTTGGAAAAACAAAGGAAACTCTGGCGAATTTTCTGGAAATTGACAGTTTTTAGGCGAACTTTGGGAGAACATAGCTCCCTCCACAGAGGTCCGTTAGGGACGTACCATACGCCATTTTGAAGCTTGTAGTTCCCTATACACTGTGGTAAAATATGAGATTGTTCTGAGCTGGGCGCTGGCCTTGGGAGGGCTGTGAACACAGCTGCCCTGTTTGCCCTGCACTTGGGGGCTGTACTGGACCAGTTTTGGGAAATTAATTCTCGCTTCGTTTCTCAGTCAAATTAAGCGTGTGATATATCAAAATGAAGTTTGAGATGTCTAGTTTGTAGGATAAAAATTTGAGAGCAAATGGTTGAATGGATAGAGTGCAGTAATTCGAGTAATGTGAGTGGTTTGAAGCTGTTTTTGGGGTTGTTTGGCTAATTGCTTATCCAACTTCAAACGGCGATAACCGGAGCTAATGAGCTCCGAATTGAGCATATGATAGCTTGTTGAAAAGGGAAATAAGTAAGACAAAGATATAATTTGAGAAGAGAGTTTGGTTGCGATCGGTCTGGTCGCAGAAAAATTTAGAGTGAAACATATCCGAATTGATAAAAACGTAAAGTTTGGAAACTGACTACGTGAGTTTATGGGAACTCCTTAGTAACTTATAATACGTAATGTGAGTTATAAAAATAGTTTAAATAAGTCTTCCGCAAGAGTTTACGGTTACGGTCACAGCTTTTAATTATTACGCCTTTTATGTTTTAAATGCTCGCGTAATAATAGGAAAAAGTTTATTCGCATTTTTATAAATGAACTGCTGTGATTGTAACTGCACTTAATATCATAATTAATGTTAACAATACCGGTGTACAACGGGCTGTTACACAAACCGTACTGTAGTATATATCAAAACCAATATGAAGGCACGACCATCGATAAATTACTTTTCAAAATCAATATGAAAAACCAATATTATAATAATCTTTGTACAAAAAATCGAGAGTACAGTGTTGAAAATGCTATTCAAAAGCATGGACACGAAAATCGATACACCAATGCTAACCAATTTAACATATATATAGTGTATTATATTAAACAGATCCCTTTATTTCTGTGGTGGTTTCAAAACAAACCGAGGGTTAACCGTGTATACAAATTTTCTGTTTTTTTTTTTAAATGAAAAATTCAAACCAGTATGAAAACGAACAGAACCGAGACACGGTAAAGTAAAAACATAATTTCAACAACACAGAATCAAACACTCAACACAGAATTAGAAATTCCATTAACAATCTTAAGACAATTTTGGTGTTTTGAACCTGTGATCAGTATATTTTATTTTCTGTTTTATATACTGTTTTTTATTTATTGTGTGATTAATCTGTGTGATTAATCATAGTATAATTTCTGTTTGCATGAATAATATGTGAATGGTATCACTTTTCTATGACTGGAAATATGTGTCTTTAGATTTCCAATTGATATATAATATTATATCTTATGCGACGTTATATTTCATTAATCTGTGTTTTTGAAGATCGGAATTTACCGCAATGCAATTGATCTGCACTTAGTTGCTAACGTTGCAATTTGTGGCTTTGAATTTTATATATATATATATATTTTCATTTTCGATTTTCGTGTCTGATTTCAAAAGTTACGTAACCATGCAACTTTAAAACTCATTCAGATTTGTCTTAATTGAATTTTTTAAAAAAAGAATAAATAAATTTGATTTTGACATTTCCATCGTTGTTTCGTACAACGTGCATAGAAATTGGTTTCTTTTCTAATTGCTGTTACGGTTTCATGCTTTCTTTGATATATATTATCATGTTTTATGTTGGATTCTATCATTGTAAATACTGTTTCAGAATTTCATGAATTGAATGTGCATGATCGTGGAATATATATACTTATATTATGTCTCGGCTTAATTTGAGAACGTATCGGTTTCTTGTAATAACCGATTGTTTTTTGTCACAACAACTAATGTTTTGATTTTGCATGGAAAGATGTACTGTTAGTTTCCATTTCTTTGAGAACATCGAAATGTCATGGTTGGAACCGTAAGCATCGGTTGGTAATATCATGATTATTGGAATGATAATGTTCCGCTATATACCCATAGACTCATGAATTGCATTGAATTTTGTAATCATGAATTGTGAAAGTGCTTCACATTGGGTTTCTCGATCTTCGTGTTCATAATGGTTTTGAATAGCCTTTGTAGTTTTAATGCACTGTTACGGTCTTTCTTTCCAGTTTATTGTTGTTGAATATATGATTTTTGAAACCATGAGTGAAATTCATGGAAGTAAACATATCGATGCTTTGTATATTGAGGCACTTGAATTAAAATTACAGAGGACCATAATGAAAAATTGAAAGGTTTCCATTGATTGGTTATGATTTTTGAATTAATGCCTACATATAATTTTGGGTTTGTGGCCTTTGATTGTATATATATGACTAATTATATGCATGCCTTTATTCTAAAAGAATTGTTTCGTGTAAGACAACCATGCCATGTGACGAATCCGGTTTGATGGTTGATGGTCTTTCCAATTATATTAAGTCTTTTGTGAAATGGCTTTATATATTTATAAGCATGGTACCAAAAATTGATATATGACCTTTTGGTTTGATGTGCTTATTTTGATGCTGGTTCAATGAGAAATGCAGTGAAATTTGATGTCATTTAATGGTATAGTATGATAAATGAGAAATACTTATGACATGAATATTTTGTTATATTAATTATTATGTGTGAAATGTTATGCATTTATTGGCATTCAATTGTCTTAAGATTGTTATTGAAGACAGTGGGTGATGTTAAATCACTGAGAGGTTTGAACCCATGTATAAAGCAGAGGAGGAGGTAGATGATCAGAATTATCACTGTGCAATTATAAACAATTAAAAAAAACAGACTTACTTGTCAGGTATTAGAGAAAGACAGAATGATGAATCAGATATGCAAAATCAGAAGGATAAAATCCGAGCCCACAGAACGTGTCTCCTTAAGACAATTTGTCCCCTCACTGATGCCTAAGGTAGATGGACACTTGTCTCCCAGGATAGAACGGATTTCGTCTGAAGAGTGGCGGCACTACCAGTCAACAGCCCAAACGAACACAACAAAATGCCAGAGGAAACTACACCGGAGTATGAAAAGGAACATGCAAAACCGGAAGGAGAAAAATTCCGGCAGAGTTTCAGTGCAGAAAAATTGGATCCATTTTATGAAGGTGTCAGTGTCTATTTTTAGACAACGTAAAGTCACGTTCCAAAAGGCACCTATTCGATGACGAAACAACACATCCGTTGGACACGAAAAGACACATTCGTTCGACACGAAAAGACACATTCGTTCAACACGAAAAGACACCCATTCAAGGATGAAACAACATGTCCGTTAGGATGAAACAACATGTCCATTAGGATGAAACAACACATCGTTTAGGATGAAAAGATACATCTGTTTGTCGACGAAAAGGCACACCTTTTCACTACCAAACTTCTTATTCATAACCAATAGATTGTCTATACAATTTATATATATATATATATATATATATATATATATATATATATATATATATATAAATTCCAACATAATTTAAAGAGAAGAAAATAAATAAAAAAATGGATTTGAAAAATTTCTTAATAAGATTGAAGTTTAATTGCGCTGTTTGTGTTACTTTATTTAGGGAATAGGAGAGATGCTAGACTACTGTTCTGTTGATCAGAGATCAGAGTCAGAGTCAGATCCTCAGAGCACCTAATGTTGTGATTTGACAAGAGAGCTTTATTGGTTATTAATTGCGCACTTCTTCTTTTTTTTGCTTCCTTGCTTCTCTCCTGAGCTCCTACCTTTCTCTCTCTCTCTCTCTCTCTCTCTCTCTCTTTTCACTTTCTCAAAATCTTGGCTTCTTAGGGAATTTTGAAGCTTTTTTTGTTTCCAAAAAATGATAGTGTTATTATATTAAAACTATCTAGCTGTGCTGTGTAGCACTGTATCATTCATTCACCTATTCTGTAGTCTATAATCCTTGTATCTTTTCCCCCAAAGAGAGTCCTTGCTACTGATATCGATGTATTCTCTTGTTTACTCGTACATATATGTTTTCATTGTTTAATTTTAATTTTCACTGGCATCTAGCTTAAACGTAAAAAATGTAATTTAATTGGGCGGGATTTAATTTAATTACACTCACTCATTCCTCTCTTTCTTCTCCCTCTCTCTCTTCTCCACCAAAGAAAAACCCTAAGCCCCCTCTTCTCTTCTCTTCTCACCCTTCAATCAAATCACAAAAATGGTTGGTTACCTTTTCTTTTCGTTATCTTCTCTTCCTTCTAAACAAACGATTCATTGAATCTGACTTGAATGAATGTTCTTCTTCAAGTTTTCTTTCTTTCTTTCAATCAAATCACAAAAATGGTGGTTACCTTTGGCCGATGCTCAGCTCAACTCACAATAACAATACTGTTGAAGATCTTGTTCAACAAGATAAGCTACCAACTACAAGCAGCAGCTCAACTCACAGGAAAGGAACTTTCTTTCGCCTCTGCTTTCATTTCATTTCATTGGTTCTTCCATTTATTTTAAGTGTGTTATTGCGTTTTTTTTCTTTCTTTTTTTTTTGTTTCAGCGACCATAAAACATGTATTTCTTTTTGTATTTGTAGCTCAGCTCAAAAAAGACACTGAACAGAGGCATTTCTGAGCTAGTCCTCTTGATGGCCCCCGATACTGAGCCTCTTGAGTTGAGATTCTTCTCAATAATCTTCCTTTACTTGCTGCTGAATGCTGAGGATAAGGTAACTTCCCCTCCATACCATGCCATACCTTTATTTTTTCTTAAATCCTCATTATTAATACTGTACGTGTCATGTATGTATATTTGTTTGTGCTCTATGATGGTTCATTCATTGTATCTGTCTGTATTATTACTTTTGTTTGTAGTGTTAAGTTTCTTATATATAACTGAATGAATCTTAGAAGCTCTGTTTCGGTTCACTCAGTATTATTACTTTTTGCCTCTGCTTTTAAAAACATGCATGTATATAAGAGGAGGTTAATTAATAGTTGTTTAAGTTTAGTGTGTGATTAATTTAAAGAGAAGAAAATAAATAAATAAATGAATTTGAAAAATTTCTTAATAAGATTGAAGTTTAATTGCGCTGTTTGTGTTACTTTATTTGGGGAATAGGAGAGATGCTAGACTACTGTTCTGTTGATCAGAGATCAGAGTCAGAGTCAGATCCTCAGAGCACCTAATTTGTGATTTGACAAGAGAGCTTTATTTGGTTCCTTGCATCTCTCCTGAGCTTTTCCACTTCCTACCTTTCTATACGTGTCTCTCTCTTTCACCTTTCTCAAAAACTTGGCTTCTTATGGAATTTTGAATCTTTTTTCTTTCCAAAAATGATAGTGTGATATTATCAAATTATTAATAAAGATTGAAGATGAAGAATATTATTATTATTTTTTTTAAATTCTAAACATATTAAATAGTATATCATTTTTTTTTAATTTTAAACAATTGTAGTTAAAATCCCTGCTGCTATGACTCCATTGATTATTATATTAAAACTATCTAGCTGTGCTGTGTAGCCCTGTATCATTCATTCACCTATTCTGTAGTTTATAATCTCTGGTGTCATGCATAGTCTTTCGCTTTTTCCCTACAGAGAGAGTCCCTTGCTCCTGATATCGATGTATTCTCTTGTTTATAAGGATGGTAGTATGAGATTAAAGTTTATTTGGGGAATAGGAGAGAGATACTACTGTTCTGTTGATCAGAGATCAGAGCCATTAATTGCTTTTGTCAGTCCTCATTTCACCTAATGTGAAAGTTGTGATTTGACAAGAGAGCTTGCTTTTATTTTTTTGCGTCCACTCTTCTCTCTTGAGCTTTTCCGCTTCCTACCTTTCTATCTCTACGTGTCTCTCTCTTTCACCTTTCTCAAAAACTTATTGCTGCGATCTGTCCATTCTCTCTCACTTTACATTATCTTTGGACTCTCATTTCACTTCCATAGATCCATTGTCTTCAGTTCACCGAAACCGCCACCACCTACCCCATTATATTACAGATCAGAACCACTCTCTTCTTTGCATGTGCACCCAACAAACAACTAGTGTTTTTTTACATGATAATGATGAGGCGTTTCAAAATAGTGTTTATGTTATTGTTTTCTCAAAACATTTCCAGAGAAAATAGTAAACACTATTTTCTCTGGAAATGTTTTAAGCAGGTCATAATGGAGCGGAGCAGAACCAAATATACCAAGGTCCTGCCAGTGTTCTGTGGTGTAGATCCCTCAGAAGTATTTCATCAAACAACTGAAGTAGTCACCTCTCTGGTAAGTAAGTACCTCTTCTTCATTCTGTATTATGTTGTGATTGTGGGGACACAACCAATAGAACTCTAAGATTGTCTTCTCTCAATCTTCTTTGCATTTCTGTTTTTTTTTTTTTTTTTTGGGGGGGGGGGGGGGGGGTAAATAATGTTCATTGCATTTTAATCCTCGTTTAAGCGTCTGTTGAATTTTTTCTAAATGGTGGTATCAATAACCAAAGTTTCTTTAAAGTCATCTAGATTAAGGTCTTTGTAAATGCTTCTTCTCAAGCTTTCTTCTGTTACTCTTGTTTAAAAGATGTTAGCATTTAGTAAAGCCAATTTTTTAATAAATATTATTATGATTATATTTATTTTAGTGTGAATCGCGGGTTTTTTTATTAAATTAATCAAAGTAATTAGTCAAACTATAATGAATTATATATATATATATATATATATATATATATATATATATGTGATGAATTTTTTCTCAACCCAATCATGTCTCATATTTTTAATAATTAAAATGAATTTTATTTCCTTAAAATTAGAATATATATTTCTCAGCTGTCCATCCACACATATATTTTTTAATATGTATATACATTAGCTAATATAAATTAGTAAATATAATAAATTTTAAGAGTAGCTAAATTAGAACTTCAGAGGGACGGAAATAACTTACGAGTTAAGAGTTAAGAGAATACAACGGTCATCATAGTTTTGCCGCCAAAAAATATAAATTAAAAATTTTCTTTCTCTCTTTTCACTCTTCTTAAGGTTTTCTTAGGGTTTCTTTCTCTGTTTTCTGTTCTTGGATTGTTTTATCAAGACAATGGAATTGGTGAATATGGGAGATGGGATGCAAGTAGATGATGACCCAACCAGCCTGTATTGTTTGGCAACACTCCTACAAAGGTGTCAATACCTAGGTATGTTACTTCTGCCCTTTCTTTTCTTCTCTTTTCTTTTCTTTTTTTCTTGAAAATGTTTGATTATGTGCTGATATTTCTTGCTTGAAAAGATTGAGTATGTGGGTTTCTTGCTGATATTTCTTGCTGATATTCGACTGTGTTCTTTTTTCTTTTCTTTTTTCTTTTCTTGAAAATACAGTATGTTTCTTTTTTCTTCTTGAAAATAGAAGATTGAGGGTGTGGCTTGTCAACAGTTGCTTGTCAAAACCATATGAAATATATGTTTCTTTCTTTTTTTTTCTTTATTATTCTGGCAATATTGAGGGTGTGGTTTTTCCATTATGTTCTTGCGTTTCTTTTCTTTTCATTTCGTTTTTCTTTTCTTTTTTCTTTTCTTGAAAATACAGTATGTTTCTTTTTTTTCTTGAAAATAAAAGATTGGGGGTGTGGCTTGTCAACAGTTGCTTGTCAATACCATACGAAATATATATGTTTCTTTCTTTCTTTTTCTTTATTATTCTGGCAATATTGAGGGTGTGGCTTTTCCATTATGTTCTTGCTTTTATTTTCTTTTGATTTCGTTTCTTTTTTTTTCTTGATAACTGTGGATGTTCGATTGTATGCTTTTGTTTCTGTCTGCCCAGACATCATATTCTTGCTGATATTTCTTCCTGATATTCGACTGTGTTCTTTTTTCTTTTCTTTTTTCTTTTCTTGAAAATACAGTATGTTTCTTTTTTTTTCTTGAAAATAGAAGATTGAGGGTGTGGCTTGTCAACAGTTGCTTGTCAATACCATACGAAATATATATGTTTCTTTCTTTCTTTTTCTTTATTATTCTGGCAATATCGAGGGTGTGGCTTTTCCATTATGTTCTTGCTTTTCTTTTCTTTTGATTTCGTTTTTCTTTTCTTTTTTCTTTTCTTGAAAATACAGTATGTTTTTTTTTTCTTGAAAATAGAAGATTGAGGGTGTGGCTTGTCAACAGTTGCTTGTCAATACCATACGAAATATATATGTTTCTTTCTTTCTTTTTCTTTATTATTCTGGCAATACTTAGGGTGTGGCTTTTCCATTATGTTCTTGCTTTTCTTTTCTTTTGATTTCGTTTTTCTTTTCTTTTTTCTTTTCTTGAAAATACAGTATGTTTCTTTTTTTTTCTTGAAAATAGAAGATTGAGGGTGTGGCTTGTCAACAGTTGCTTGTCAATACCATACGAAATATATATGTTTCTTTCTTTCTTTTTCTTTATTATTCTGGCAATATTGAGGGTGTGGCTTTTCCATTATGTTCTTGCTTTTCTTTTCTTTTGATTTCGTTTTTCTTTTCTTTTTTCTGTTCTTGAAAATACAGTATGTTTCTTTTTTTTCTTGAAAATAGAAGATTGAGGGTGTGGCTTGTCAACAGTTGCTTGTCAATACCATATGAAATATATGTTTCTTTCTTTCTTTTTCTTTATTATTCTGGCAATATTGAGGGTGTGGCTTTTCCATTATGTTCTTGCTTTTCTTTTCTTTTGATTTCGTTTCTTTTTTTTTCTTGATAACTGTGGATGTTTGATTGTATGCTTTTGTTTCTGTCTGCCCAGACATCATATTACTGGACTATTAACTGGTTTTTTTGTTTTTTAATTTTGTAAATTTGATTTTGTCTAGTTGAGTTTGTTAATTTTTTCAGTTGGTGTTTTATTTAACAAAACTAACATTGGATATATTTAGATATGTGGGTTTTCTATTTTATTTATTTTTTAAATATCTATGGTTTCGATTGGAATGATAACATGTTGGTTTTTCATCATGTTGAAGATGATGAAAAAGTTGAGAAGATGGAAGAGGATGAAGATGAGGATGAAGCTGAGATGATGGAAGAAGATGAGGATGAATATGGGAGATGGGATGCAATGGGAGATGGGATGCAAGTAGAAGAGGATGAAGCTGAGAAGATGGAAGAGGATGAAGATGAGGATGAAGCTGAGATGATGGAAGAAGATGAGGATGAATATGGGAGATGGGATGCAATGGGAGATAGGATGCAAGTAGAAGAGGATGAAGATGAGGATGAAGCTGAGAAGATGGAAGAGGATGAAGATGAGGAAGAAGCTGAGATGATGGAAGAAGATGAGGATGAATATGAGAGATGGGATGCAATGGGAGATGGGATGCAAGTAGATGAGGATGAAAATGAGAAGATGGAAGAGGATGAAGATGAGGATGAAGCTGAGATGATGGAAGAAGATGAGGATGAATATGGGAGATGGGATGCAATGGGAGATGATGACCCAACCAGCCTGTATTGTTTGGCAACACTCCTACAAAGGTGTCATTACCTAGGTATGGTACTTCTGCCCTTTCTTTTCTTTTCTTTTCTTTTCTTTTCTTTTTTTCTTGAAAATGTTTGATTATATGCTGATATTTCTTGCTTGAAAAGATTGAGTATGTGGGTTTCTTGCTGATATTCGACTGTGTTCTTTCCTTTCCTTTTTTTTTCTTGAAAATAGAGATTGAGGGTGTGGCTTGTCTTTTGTCAATACCATATGAAATATATGTTTCTTTCTTTCTTTTTCTTTATTATTCTGGCAATATTGAGGGTGTGGCTTTTCCATTATGTTCTTGCTTTTCTTTTCTTTCGATTTCGTTTCTTTTTTTCTTGTTAATACAGTGGTTGTTCGATTGTGTGCTTTTGTTTCTGTCTGCCCAGACATCTTATTACTGGACTATTAACTGGTTTTTTTGTTTTTTGATTTTGTCTAGTTGAGTTTGTTAGTTTTTTCAGTTGGTGTTTTATTTAACAAAACTAACATTGGATATATTTATATATCTGGGTTTTCCATTTTATTTATTTTTTAAATATTAATGGTTCTTTCTTTCTTTCTTTCGTTTTTTTTTCGAAATATTTAGATGTTGGTTTCGATTGGAATGATAACATGTTGGTTTTTCATCATGTTGGAGATGATGAAAAAGCTGAAAAGATGGAAGATGATGAGGATGAAGCTGAGGAGATGGAAGAAGATGAAGATGATGAAAAAGCTGAGAAGATGAAAGAAGATGAGGATGAAAATGAGGATGAAGCTGAGAAGATGGAAGAAGATGAAGATGAGGATGAAGCTGAGAAGATAGAAGAAGATGAGGATAAAGATGATGAAAAAGCTGAGAAGATGGAAGAAGATGAGGATGGAGTTCATGTAGAACTTGAGAAAGGTCTTAACCAAGAGGACCGATCAACCCAAAAGCAGTCTCGGGTTGTTTGGACCGAAGAGCTACATCGGTCGGTGTTTTGTGGCCGCTGTTAATGACTTGGGTGTTGACAGTAAGTTATTCACTCTTTCTCTACAATGCAAAGTAGTTGTTATCTTAATTGTTATTAATTGCTACAATTGGTCAATCAATTGATGTTTCTGCTTTATTTTAGCAATACTTTTATTATATTTTGAGCATAAGAAGCCATCTTTTTGTGTAAAATTTCAAACTCTAAACAAATTTCTCAAAGGGTCATCGTAATCTCCCCCTTGATCGCTCCTTAATACCTTAAACTTTCAATTTAACATTATTCGACTATAACACATATATCAAATAATAAATTCCAATTTAACCCTTAAAATGATACATAATCGTCACATCATTTATGATATTTGAAATAAAACATATAATTTGGAATTAAATCAACTCAGATATTTTCAAGAAATTTATCATACTTTAATTCCAAAATGCAAATATTTTGCAAACACAGAGAATTTAAGATTCCACATTTTGCATTCTCAAAGTTATTTTTCTTTCATGCAAAAACACAATTATTATGTATTGTTTGCAACATTGCAGTCAACACATATTCTCAAAAAATGCACATATACATTAATCACGTATTCAATATAAAATGCCATCTAATTCACTACTTTCCAAATGTCATTTTTTCTCTCTCATAATAATAGCCCCACTACAAATTCAATTAAAGCCAATAAATTAAGAAACTCAATATTTAGATGACAAAATTAGTTCGGGCCGGATACGATTATGGCAACATGAAATTGTGCTTCAGCCATAAATTCACATGAACCGTTTGGTTCACTTGTGGTTACTTATTCAAATGTAACCATCAAATTCCAACCGTGAAAACCCCATCAAGTTTCCACCAAAAACTATTTTATGCATCAATTCATGCGTTTCTTTTTTCTTCTTGAAAATAGAAGATTGAGGGTGTGGCTTGTCAACAGTTGCTTGTCAATACCATATGAAATATATGTTTCTTTCTTTCTTTTTCTTTATTATTCTGGCAATATTGAGGGTGTGGCTTTTCCATTATGTTCTTGCTTTTCTTTTCTTTTGATTTCGTTTTTCTTTTCTTTTTTCTTTTCTTGAAAATACAGTATGTTTCTTTTTTTTCTTGAAAATAGAAGATTGAGGGTGTGGCTTGTCAACAGTTGCTTGTCAATACCATACGAAATATATATGTTTCTTTCTTTCTTTTTCTTTATTATTCTGCCAATATTGAGGGTGTGGCTTTTCCATTATGTTCTTGCTTTTCTTTTCTTTTTATTTCGTTTCTTTTTTTTTCTTGATAACTGTGGATGTTCGATTGTATGCTTTTGTTTCTGTCTGCCCAGACATCATATTCTTGCTGATATTTCTTGTTGATATTCGACTGTGTTCTTTTTTCTTTTCTTGAAAATACAGTATGTTTCTTTTTTTTTCTTGAAAATAGAAGATTGAGGGTGTGGCTTGTCAACAGTTGCTTGTCAATACCATACGAAATATATATGTTTCTTTCTTTCTTTTTCTTTATTATTCTGGCAATATTGAGGGTGTGGCTTTTCCATTATGTTCTTGCTTTTCTTTTCTTTTGATTTCGTTTTTCTTTTCTTTTTTCTTTTCTTGAAAATACAGTATGTTTCTTTCTTTTTTCTTGAAAATAGAAGATTGAGGGTGTGGCTTGTCAACAGTTGCTTGTCAATACCATATGAAATATATGTTTCTTTCTTTCTTTTTCTTTATTATTCTGGCAATATTGAGGGTGTGGCTTTTCCATTATGTTCTTGCTTTTCTTTTCTTTTGATTTCGTTTCTTTTTTTTCTTGATAACTGTGGATGTTCGATTGTATGCTTTTGTTTCTGTCTGCCCAGACATCATATTACTGGACTATTAACTGGTTTTTTTGTTTTTTAATTTTGTAAATTTGATTTTGTCTAGTTGAGTTTGTTAATTTTTTCAGTTGGTGTTTTATTTAACAAAACTAACATTGGATATATTTAGATATGTGGGTTTTCTATTTTATTTATTTTTTAAATATCTATGGTTTCGATTGGAATGATAACATGTTGGTTTTTCATCATGTTGAAGATGATGAAAAAGCTGAGAAGATGGAAGAGGATGAAGATGAGGATGAAGCTGAGATGATGGACGAAGATGAGGATGAATATGGGAGATGGGATGCAATGGGAGATGGGATGCAAGTAGAAGAGGATGAAGCTGAGAAGATGGAAGAGGATGAAGATGAGGATGAAGCTGAGATGATGGAAGAAGATGAGGATGAATATGGGAGATGGGATGCAATGGGAGATGGGATGCAAGTAGAAGAGGATGAAGATGAGGATGAAGCTGAGAAGATGGAAGAGGATGAAGATGAGGATGATGCTGAGATGATGGAAGAAGCTGAGATGATGGAAGAAGATGAGGATGAATATGAGAGATGGGATGCAATGGGAGATGGGATGCAAGTAGATGAGGATGAAGATGAGAAGATGGAAGAGGATGAAGATGAGGATGAAGATGAGGATGACCTTTCTTTTCTTTTCTTTTTTTCTTGAAAATGTTTGATTATATGCTGATATTTCTAGCTTGAAAAGATTGAGTATGTGGGTTTCTTGCTGATATTCGACTGTGTTCTTTCCTTTCCTTTTTTTTTCTTGAAAATAGAGATTGAGGGTGTGGCTTGTCTTTTGTCAATACCATATGAAATATATGTTTCTTTCTTTCTTTTTCTTTATTATTCTGGCAATATTGAGGGTGTGGCTTTTCCATTATGTTCTTGCTTTTCTTTTCTTTCGATTTCGTTTCTTTTTTTTCTTGTTAATACAGTGGATGTTCGATTGTGTGCTTTTGTTTCTGTCTGCCCAGACATCTTATTACTGGACTATTAACTGGTTTTTTTGTTTTTTGATTTTGTCTAGTTGAGTTTGTTAGTTTTTTCAGTTGGTGTTTTATTTAACAAAACTAACATTGGATATATTTAGATATGTGGGTTTTCCATTTTATTTATTTTTTAAATATTAATGGTTCTTTCTTTCTTTCTTTCGTTTTTTTTCGCAATATTTAGATGTTGGTTTCGATTGGAATGATAACATGTTGGTTTTTCATCATGTTGGAGATGATGAAAAAGCTGAAAAGATGGAAGATGATGAGGATGAAGCTGAGGAGATGGAAGAAGATGAAGATGATGAAAAAGCTGAGAAGATGAAAGAAGATGAGGATGAAAATGAGGATGAAGCTGAGAAGATGGAAGAAGATGAAGATGAGGATGAAGCTGAGAAGATAGAAGAAGATGAGGATAAAGGTGATGAAAAAGCTGAGAAGATGGAAGAAGATGAGGATGAAGTTCATGTAGAACTTGAGAAAGGTCTTAACCAAGAGGACCGATCATCCCAAAAGCAGTCTCGGGTTGTTTGGACCGAAGAGCTACATCGGTCGGTGTTTTGTGGCCGCTGTTAATGACTTGGGTGTTGACAGTAAGTTATTCACTCTTTCTCTACAATTTTAATTAATGACAAATGATTGACTTATATGAAATTTTGGCTCGTGGACAGGCCCTATCTCGTGGGATTATATAAGTTTTTGGCTCATGCAGGCTTTTTTATTTGTAGGATTTTTTACCTTAACTCGTGCGAGCTAGGGCCTAACAGGAAGAGATAGCCTGTTTTGATGACTCTACTTTATATGTAAATTTAGGGGTGACAATATGGGTTGAGCACGACGGCAGTGGCGGAGCCAGCATGACATGTTAGCAAGTGCCAAAAAATTCAGCTAGTGCCCAAATAGCTACGGTTCTTTGGCTACGACCAAAACGTGGCTAATTTTCAAAAAATTTGAACAGAATTTGCTACTTTTCAAATGTAGCTAAATGAATGTGGCTAAATAAGCCAGTGCCAAGGCAACTGTAGGCCACAACGTGGCTCCGCCACTGCCCGGCGGGTCAACCCGCCAAAACGGGACGAGTTGGGTTGAGATTTTCAACCCACCAACCCACTTCAACCCGCCCCGCCTAGAAGTGGGTCAAAACGGGTTGACCCGTCGTGTTATATATATATGTATTTTACAATTAAGTTGTATTTCATTTGTCATTAAATTTTTGTGATATCCAATTTTTTTTTTACATTAGTACTTAGAAAAAATAAAGAATAACAATTTTATTTATGACAAATGTTATCTTTATATGGAGACGAATGAGTTCCTAAAGAATGTTTTGACAAATATTAGTTTACATTTAAGATTGAGATTGAGAAAAATTAAAAGAAGTGTGAAATAAAATAAAATAATATTAGAAAAAGTAATAAAATATAATTTATTTTTAAATTTTAATTATTTATTTTTTTAATTGACGGGTTGGTGGGTTGACCCGCCAACCCACCATAAAATGGGGTGAGTTCATTTTTCCCACCCATATTTAATGGCGGGTTAACCCGCCCTGTCTCGTTTTTGGCGGGTTGGTGGCGGGGCAGGGCGGGCCAACCAACGTTAAAAGCATGTTTATAGTTGTAACAACCCGTTACGTACCGGTATTGTTAACATCAATTATGATATTAAGAGCAGTTACAATCACAGCAATTCATTTATAAAACGAGAATAAAATTTTTCTGATTATTACGCGAGCATTTAAAACATAAAAAGGCGTAATAATTAAAAGCTGTGACCGTGACCGTAAACTCTTGCAGAAGACTTATTTAAACTATTTTTATCACTTACGTTACTTATTATAAGTTGCTAAGGAGTTCCCATAAACTCACTTAACCAATTTCCAACTTTACGTTTTATACCAATTCGAACATGTTTCACTCTAAGTTTTTCTGCGACCAAACCGATCGCAACCAACCCTTCTTCTCAGATTATATTTTTGTATTGCTTAATTCCCTTTCTAACAAGCTATCATACGCTCAATACGGAGCTCATTTGCTCCGGTTATCGCCGTTTGAAGTTGGATAAACAATTAGCCCAAACAACCTCAAAAACAGCTCCAAACCACTCACATTGCTCGAATTACTGCACTCAATCGACTAAACCATTTGCTCTCACAATTTTATCCTACAAACTAGACATCTCAAACTTCATTTTGATATATCACACGCTTAATTTAGTAGAGAAACGAAGCGGGAATTAATTTCCCAAATCCGGTCCAGAATCTGCCTCAGGTGCAGGGGCACATGGGCAGTCCGTGTTTCTCTATTTTTTTCAGGCCGAATATCAACCCAGAATTTCCTCAAATTTTGACACAAGGTAGAGGACATCTCAAACTTCAAAATGGCGTATGGCACGTCCCTAGGGGACCTCTACGGAGGGAGATATGCTCTCCCGAAGTTTGCCTAAAATCTGCCAATTCTACAGAAAATTCGCTAGAGTTTCCTTTGTTTTTCCAATAATCCCAAATTTGTAAAAGATCATTTAAACCTCAAATGTACCTAATAAACACACGATAATACAGTAATAATCCAATGGGTGGCACACACAAGGACCAACAACGCCTTGGGGCACTTACAACGCAATCCAGTTTATAGTTAATACACAGTTTATACAATAGAGCTCACATTATATTTCTTACTTGTTTCAATCACATAGGTCCCATTCACATGTAGTTTCACAATATAATCATGTAATCATAACTCTAACATAGGCCTAAAATCCTTCCATCTTGGTACATCATGCCTCTCTTACATTTACAACATACACTTAAATATTACAACTTACGACTTTAACTTCAAATTGCCTTTTACAATATTACAACACCAATTACAAATTTAGACATAAATTTAAATGATACAAACTGCTAGACCTAGGCATGCCAACATGAACAATATGCCAAATACTGAAAATGTTCCTCTATTACCCTGCGGGCCTCTTGCCCGCTGCTCCAACGCTACAGGTACATCCTGAAATAAATGCCCCGAGACGGGGTGAGATATACGAATATATCTCAGTAACCAAGAGGTTCTGGAGAAAACTCCACCCAATGGTTCACTTCGATGCATATCAATAGAATACAACAACCACTTTGAAAACGGGATATAGCAAGGGATTTAGAGAATGGGGAATATAAAGAAAACAAAATACGACGATACGGGATGGTAACCCCAATTCCACGTACGCCCTCGGCATATATAAGCCTATGGGTATCATCCAAGGTGTGTTCACAGAAACCACAACCATGATGCCCAAACCAACCAAAACGCCAAAGACATTCCTAGTGTGCTCCTACCCGGATCACACACTATGACACGCAGTCAACTGGAACTCCCTCCTGGAGACCTATCCAGCGGAAGTCCGAAAATGCCCGAAGGCTAATAAAACTGTCTACTGGCCAGAGACTCGGTACTGCAGTACCCATAGCAATAATGCATGCATGCTCATGTGTTCTATACTATTCATACACACTTTCTACCGTTGCCATCAACTGGCAAGGTGGAACAGAAAAGGGGAACAAGCCCCAGTACCAAGAAGTTACCTGAAATATTGTTTCCACAAGCTCCGCAGCAGCTTATCCCTCAACTTGGTACACAGCAGAATGCCTACACAGAGGACATTCCTAATCACTCACAATTCAAACAATACATGCTACTTTACAATTACACATGCATTGAACCAATTACTTACCTCAATCCACTTGGTCCAAGACCAATGTCAACTCACTGAATCAAGATTCAGGATTCAAGTCAACGTACGACAACCTATACAATTACGTACATCCATCAGTACGCGTCAAATAGCATCAAAATGCAAAATCACAAAAATCCTCCCCATCCTCCCTTGATGGTTCGGCCAATGAAGTGTAAATTTGAGATTTATTTTTCTAAATTTTCTTTCTCATTTTGTTACGTCTCATTAGGTTGTCAATAGGCCAATTCAAGTGCCGGTTCGTCATTTTCGCGTCGGATTACATCAGAACGCGAAAATCGCAAAATCCCCCCTTTTTCCCTTGGAGGTTCGGCCATATAGGTGTTAATTGGGGATTTATTTTTCTAAATTTTCTTTCTCATTTTAGTACCCATCCTTGGGTTGCCATAAGGCCATTTCAACTGTCGTTTCGCCGTTTTACGTCTTTTAAGCATCGTTTCGCTAAATATTTCGCCTCATTTAGGTCTCTAAACACATTTTAATTTTCCCATTGATTCAAACACTTGCCAATCACAACACAACCCATCTAAGCACTATATAACTACACAAATCATCATCCAATTCATTTTTCAACATCAATTCCTCAATTTTTCCTCAAAGGTTCGAATCTTGCCCTATGACATTCCAAAGAATTTCCATTCAATTTTAATCACTCCAACCTTCACACAACCTATCATATCATCATACCATCATGCCACAATTCATCAAACAAGTCTCAAAACCAAAATTCACAAGTCCAAAATCATGATCATCAAATTTTTCTAAGTTAAATTCATCAATTTTCACCAATAAATTTCATCGCATTTCTAGCTTTAATACATCATTCTAACACATTATCATCTAATACACATTTTCAAATTGAGCTCTCTAACATCACTTCATCATATCAAAGTTTAGGTTTTCAAAATCAAATCATCACCATCAACCATTTAAAATGCAAGAACACTCACCCAAATGGAAGGTACAAGGCTCCTCCTAACTATACTCCACCATTGGAGCACTTGGAAGCTCCAAGAACACAAAAATTCCTCCCAAAACGTGACTGTAATTGGCCAAGATCTCCTCACACACGCGATTTCAAGGTTCAAGAGTGGTACCAATGTGTTTAGGAGGTGTTTTCCAACAAGTTTCAAGACAAAAATCGTTGGATTTGGTTGAGATTTGAGTGAGTTATGATCCAAAGAAAAATTTGCATAAAGAGGAAGGGGGAAGGGAAGTGTGAAAAAAAGGTGAGTTTGACTCACTTAAGTCACAGGCGGGTCCCACACGTGTTTTAACTTTAATCAATCACCTAATTTCAACCACAAATTCATGACCTACGTATTTTTCTTGTTCATTTCATATTTTTGTTTCCCAAAAATACTGATAAAATTTTCACGCTTATCGGTACAATTATACCGCAGTATTTTTACACCGGAAAATCACTATTCATCAATTTTTCCCAAAATGACTCAATTCCATCAAATTTCATCAAAATCATATTTCCTAACTCAAAAAACCATTTATAACTCATATTTGAAACCTAGAGCTCAAAACTCAATCGGCACGTTTTACGGTGCAATCGTACCGCGGTATTTTTACCCGCGAAAAACACTATTCACTGATTTTTCTGAAACTTGCCTGTCCACTCAATTTTTCGTTCTGAACCCATTTCCAGGGTTAATTTTACCATCTGAGACCTTCTACTCAATTTTTATCTTCCTAGGGTTGCGTGTTGGCTAATTACCGTTTTGCCCTTTCTTTGTATTTTGGCCTAATCTTTAGGATTTTCACTAATCCATCACTTGATTGCTCACTTAATATTTTAATTACTTGATTTAAAATTGTGAGGTGTTATATTCACCCAAACTTTTTAGAATTTTGTCCGCAAAATTAAATCATACTCATCCGCTAACTCAGGACACAGTCGGAGAATCTCATCCTCCCGCTCCCAAGTAGCATCCTCAAGTGTGTTCCTTTACCACATTACTTTTATCACAAGCATGGTCTCCTTTTTATGATACTTATTATCCTTTGATCCTTCACAATCACTTGTCTCTCATGGTTCTGTGACCTTTTAATTCACAATACTTTACACTTTCTCTGGTCTCTCGTTACCCTTTCGCTGATTTGTAGGTAATAATATAACAATATTACGGATTTGTCGGTATCAATTTACCTCATTCTCATCTTTATCCATCTTTCTGACCCATGGTCGTTCTCAAAAGCATCTAATCGCTTTCATGCACATTCACTAGTTATTCCTGGAGTATTTCCAACTCACGTTCTTTAGTACTTAACTTTTTTCGCGGTCCTCACTGTTTTGACAATAACCCAACAACCATTTCTTTCCATTACTGTCACTACTCTTATCATTTCGTTGTTTTCTTGGCTTTCACCCAACCACATGCTTTCTAGTTTCAAAGGCACTTTGTCGTGTCCTACAATTCCGATTCACATTAAATTCTATACTCATATACTTTATTTTTCCTTGTCACGTGCCTTCACCTCTTTTTAGGTACTCACAACTATATCTTTCTCTCTGTGATACGAAACTAACAATACTCATCATAGTTTATATTTTCGATTAGCCCTATAAGGCCCTTCAACCACAAACACACTCCCGAATTTTCTTTTCCATCCACAAAATCATGTTCATAATTTACACTCATTGTTAAACTCTTTATTAACTTAACCATCTCAATTTTACCAACTCAATCAGCTCAACTCCATACTTAGACCTCTCATAGTCTAAACACAACACTCATTAATGACCTCCACATGAAGGCCTCATGCTTAATATTTTCTCCCACTAACTATTTTCAACTTTCATTCCACTCCGGTGTTACAACTTAACCATTTGTTCCACTTATTTATACCACTTCTTCGTAATCATCGTCATGTAATCCTGGATGTCAAACTCAATATAATATCACCTTACAGTTTTACCAACTTTCACCAAATACCTTGGGACGAATCATTTTTCCACACCCATTTCACTATTAACTGATGGACCACTAAAAATGTCATGTCTCTCACATGCAAGTCTCATCCTATAGGAATCTTTGAAACTTGATTATCAAGTCACATAAAACTAAATCCAACATTTCCACCACTTATACAATTCCCCACCGATTGGTATCTCAATCTCTCAGAATATTCCAAGCTACCACCGCACTCAGCCCTACCTCATTAATACTTAACCAAAACAACATCAACATTGTTCATTTTCCACACACTTTCCACGATAAGTGGCATATGCGATTATATATAACACTTCTCAATCTACTCCACCCGTAAGTCAGGCTATCAAATTTTTTGGTAACCAATTACAATTCCAGTTTCCAACTATATTTACACATTCGTGCTTGATTCCATCACAATTTACCTTTTCTAAGGGTTAATAATTCACCGTTTTAACCTGAACTCTTGATCATCACCAGCCTTCTTAGAAGGACACTTACTCCATCTGTCAACATTAAATCACATTATTATCTCTTTTATCATAAGGCGAGGATTCCAACAAACTTATTACCTCACTTGGAGCCGAAATTATTTCATCGAACTTACTTTACACCCACAATAGTGCTTCACTATCACACTTCTAAATTCTTACACACTATGCCTCACCTCTTATATCCAAATCTGACGTATTTTGTTCATTTACAAACATCTGACCTCATTTTTGCGTTAATCACATGGAAGAACTCTCTCAATACAGTGGGTAACAACATTCACAGGTTTTAACCGCTCGAGCTCTTGCTGTCCTCAGGGCCCCAGATGTAATGACCCACCGATCAGAGAATCCACCCATATAATCCATGCAGTAATGATAACCTACCACCTGCTGACTGTGTTCTATTAGTATTCCCAACGTTTCTTATTTGTGCACTTATGTAGATCAATTCAACTATAATAGCAGTCTCATCACTGCGGGATACTTCCTCATCTCATATTACTCGTATAACATAATAATAGTCTCCGGGAACATAATCCACACGGAGATGGCTACACACTCCGGGCACATAGGCCGCACAGAGATGGTAATATCAAGTCTCATAACGTGCACCTAGTGCATAGAGGAGTTCATATTTACATCACATATGTATACAACAGCAAACGTGTACCCAGTACACAGGGGAGTTCATACTTATAACATATCCGTATATAACGGCAAAACTGGTACTCCGTACACTCCAGATCACACATGGACCCAGTCCATTTGGTGTCTGTATCACTCTGTATATAACAGCAAAATATCTTTGGTATATTCACATGGGGCTATCCCCATAACCATAGTAATAATGGTATAATATACACCTGTTATATATATAAGTCAATTCATTTTACTCTCTCATTTCATTCTTCTCACTGATAGTTTACATGTAAGTCACTATTATAATAATTCACATTCTCTTCGTAATTTCGTACACATTTCTTAACTCTCAATAGTTCCTTCTGTCATGTTACTGTTCAAATCCATAGTCCATTATCTCTTCCTAGTTTATTCTCCTCACAGATTGTTTTCTTTTTTACTTTGACTATTCACTTGGCATGGTTCATAACATAATCTCTATTCCATGAATCCAGAATTTTCTCAAAGTTCTGTACACATCTCACATATACTTCCCATCACACAGGGATCTTCTAAACATATTCGTCCTATCACAGAGGACTAATTTCACCTCAATCCGTGCACTGAAAAATTATATCAATCCTTGCACTAACACTTATACCTCAACTCATTAACTAATCTTATCATTTTTGTTTTGACATTACACATTAGCTCTTTTGCTAAACACATAATTCCACACTTTATTGTAACTTAGTTCATACACTAATCACATGATTTCCCATCAGGTGGTACATTAGCTCATCCTCTAATCATACAATCTCTTCAGATACTTCCCATCATCGGGGATTTCATTCGGCCTCATTGTCCTTTTACAAAAATTTAATAATTTACTTCAACACGGACAATTAGGCGCTCAGGCCATCACAAGGTGTACCTACATATATATGTATACTGGCACTTAGGCCATCACTGGATTATCATCCGTTTATTCATCAGAATAGGTATACTGGCCATCAAGCCATTAGGTATTATTCACAATGCATTACAACATCCACAAGTAATTAGGCCATTTTAAATTACGATATTCATTCTTTGAGATTTCCAAGAGACCTCCATCATGGATCAATCCTCTTATGCTTCACAACACCTGAATCTCTACATAGTAGCCATTTCCAAGGAGAATTCCACACATTAACGCACACATATAATCATATTTGTTTCCTTAATGGCATATCGGTCAAGCTAGACCATTATTCCGTTACGGACAATCATACTCTCAATGAACCTTGTTCAATGCCATCCATGGCGATTCTCTCAACTTCTTACTTATACATATAATACATAGTTAATTCATCTCGCCTATGTTTAATCAACACTACCTCCTTATGGGCTTAAATCCCATATTTCAATATATCTCAATTTAACATTTGACCAGCGTTATAATTCCAAGTGGTCAAATCCCATAGGATTAATCATCAATTATTCTATTTATTTCTCTGCATGAACCATCTCAATTTGTTTAAGTGTACATCATCCATCAGGGACTTCTAACTTCTAATCAGACATAGAATATTCCAACTCATACTTAAGCATACCTGTTCACCATTTTCAACAATCCAACAGGTTCTAAACCTCTCACCTTGATGAAGTCTATTCACCAAGTCCACTTGTACATACTATACTACACATTTATTTGGAAGTTTCACCAATGCCATCTTCATACTATAGACTCATCTTAATTATATATATTTATTATTCGTAGTATTACAAGGTTCACCCATGCAATAACGTACATATCATAGGTTTGTTTACAACTTTCACTTATAATCCAGCTTTATAATTTCATCTACAAGGTCAGACAAAACATTTAAGTCTGTTTCCCTTAAGTCCTATAATATTCATGTTTTACTTACTGCCATCTCTTGTCCATGGAGCAGTCAATACTGCAGCCACAACATCAGGCTAAGGACTTACATTTGGTGCTCCAAGGTTGCCACGCAGACTTCTTACGATGACTACGCATGTAACACAAAGGAATGGGTTGATCAGACCCACACTAAGGAATCACATATGCAGTAATCGATAAGAATCTACATACAACTATGCAACACACAACATAAATATATATTATCAGAGTTCCCTAACGAAACTGCTCTGATACCATAAAATGTAACAGCCCTTTACGTACCGGTATTGTTAACATTAATTATGATATTAAGCGCAGTTACAATCACAGCAGTTCATTTATAAAACGCGAATAAATTTTTTCTGATTATTACGCGAGCATTTAAAACATAAAAAGGCGTAATAATTAAAAGCTGTGACCGTAACCGTAAACTCTTGCGGAAGACTTATTTAAACTATTTTTATCACTTACGTTACTTATTATAAGTTACTAAGGAGTTCCCATAAACTCACTTAGCCAATTTCCAAACTTTACGTTTTATACCAATTCGAACATGTTTCACTCTAAGTTTTTCTGCGACCAAACCGATCGCTATCAAACTCTTTTCTCCGATTATATCTTTGTATTACTTAATTCCCTTTTTAACAAGTTATCATATGCTAAATTCGGAGCTCATTAGCTCCGGTTATCGCCGTTTGAAGTTGGATCAGCAAATAGCCAAACAACCCCAAAAACAGCCCCAAACCACTCACGTTTCTCGAACTTCTGCATTCAAACCATTCAGCCATTTGCTTTAAAATTTTTATCCTACAAACTAGACATCTCAAACTTCATTTTGATATAACACACGCTTAATTTTACTGAGAAATGAAGCGGGAATTAATTTCCCAAATCCGGTCCAGAATCTGCCTCAGGTGCAGGGGCACATGGGCAGTCCGTGTTTCTCTATTTTTTTTCAGGCCGAAGATCAACCCAGATTTTCCTTAAATTTTGACACCAGGTAGAGGACATCTCAACCTTCAAAATGGCGTATGGCACGTCCCTAGGGGACCTCTATGGAGGGAGATATTCTCTCCCGAAGTTCGCCTAAAATCTGCCAATTCTACAGAAAATTCGCCAGAGTTTCCTTTGTTTTTCCAATAATCCCAAATTTATAAAAGATCATTTAAACCTCAAATGTACCTAATAAACACATGATAATACAGTAATAATCCAATGGGTGGCACACACAAGGACCAACAACGCCTTGGGGCACTTACAACCCAATCCAGTTTATAGTTATTAAACATAGAGTCCATATTAATCATTCTTAAGTAGTTGCAATCACTAACACCTTTTTCATGCATATTTCCATCATACATATTATCATAACCTAAAATAGGCCTAAGGCCCTTCCATCATAAATAGACATGCATCAATACTATTACAATATGGCTTTACAAATCACAACTTGAAACTAAAACTTCAAATTACATTCTTCTAAAATTACATCTTAAATTTAAAAGACAACATAACCGAATACATCACTACTAGACTTAGGCAAAATGGCATGAACAAGATGCTAATGAAGCTACTAATAAATACAAATGACATGTTCATGCCCTAAGTCTAGCCTAGGCCACACGGCCAACAAAATGCAAAATATGAAGCGCTCCAGCGCTCACTCTCTGGGCGTCTTGCCCGAGGCTCCTGCTCCACTGCTACCTCCTGAAATAAATGCCCCGAGACGGGGTGAGATATACGAATATATCTCAGTAACCAAGAGGTTCTGGAGAAAACTCCACCCAATGGTTCACTTCGATGCATATCAATAGAATACAACAACCACTTTGAAAACGGGATATAGCAAGGGATTTAGAGAAATGAGGAATATAAAGATACAAAATACGACGATACGGGATGGTAACCCCAATTCCACGTACGCCCTGGGCATATATAAGCCTATGGGTATCATCCAAGGTGCGTTCACATAAACCACAACCATGATGCCCAAACCAACCAAAACGCCAAAGACATTCCTAGTGTGCTCCTACGCGGATCACACACCATGACACGCAGTCAACTGGAACTCCCTCCTGGAGACCTATCCAGCGGAAGTCCGAAAATGCCCGAAGGCTAATAAAACTGTCTACTGGCCAGAGACTCGGTACTGCAGTACCCATAGCAATAATGCATGCATGCTCATGTGTTCTATACTATTCATACACACTTCCTACCGTTGCCATCAACTGGCAAGGTGGAACAGAAAAGGGGAACAAGCCCCAGTACCAAGAGGTTACCTGAAATATTGTTTCCACAAGCTCCGCAGCAGCTTATCCCTCAACTTGGAACACAGCTGAATGCCTACACAGAGGACATTCCTAATCACTCACAATTCAAACAATACATGCTACTTTACAATTAGACATGCATTGAACCAATTACTTACCTCAATCCACTTGGTCCAAGACCAATGGCAACTCACTGAATCAAGATTCAGGATTCAAGTCAACGTACGACAACCTATACAATTACGTACATCCATCAGTACGCGTCAAATAGCATCAAAATGCAAAATCACAAAAATCCTCCCCATCCTCCCTTGTTGGTTCGGCCAATGAAGTGTAAATTTGAGATTTATTTTTCTAAATTTTCTTTCTCATTTTGTTACGTCTCATTAGGTTGTCAATAGGCCAATTCAAGTGCCGGTTCGTCATTTTCGCGTCGGATTACATCAGAACGCGAAAAGCGCAAAATCCCTCATTTTTCCCTTGGAGGTTCGGCCATATAGTTGTTAATTGGGGAGTTATTTTTCTAAATTTTCTTTCTCATTTTAGTACCCATCATTGGGTTGCCATAAGGCCATTTCAACTGTCGTTTCGCCGTTTTACGTCTTTTAAGCATCGTTTCGCTAAACATTTCACTCTAGGTTCATTTATGCCAACTAAACCACTTATTATTTTTCCATTGATTCTAACACTTGCCAATCACAACACAACCCATCTAAGCACTATATAACTACACAAATCATCATCCAAATCATTTTTCATCATCAATTCACTCATTTTTCCTTAAAGGTTCGAATCTTGCCCTATGACATTCCAAAGAATTTCCATTCAATTTTAATCACTTCAACCTTCACACAACCTATCATATCATCATACCATCATGCCACAATTCATCAAACAAGTCTCAACACCAAAATTCACAAGTCCAAAATCATGATCATCAAATTTTTCTAAGTTAAATTCATCAATTTTCACCAATAAATTTCATCGCATTTCTAGCTTTAATACATCATTCTAACACATTATCATCTAATACACATTTTCAAATTGAGCTCTCTAACATCACTATTCATCATATCAAAGTTTAGGTTTTCAAAATCAAATCATCACCATCAACCATTTAAAATGCAAGAACACTCACCCAAATGGAAGGTACAAGGCTCCTCCTAACTATACTCCACCATTGGAGCACTTGGAAGCTCCAAGAATACAAAAATTCCTCCCAAAACCGTGACTGTAATTGGCCAAGATCTCCTCACACACGCGATTTCAAGGTTCAAGAGTGGTACCAATGTGTTTAGGAGGTGTTTTCCAACAAGTTTCAAGACAAAAATCGTTGGATTTGGTTGAGATTTGAGTGAGTTATGATCCAAAGAAAAATTTGCATAAAGAGGAAGGGGGAAGGGGATGCTGTCGCGGGAAGAAGAGAGGGAGGAGAGAGAAAGTGTGTTAAAAAAGGTGAGTTTGACTCACTTAAGTCACAGGCGGGTCCCACACGCGTTTTAACTTTAATCAATCACCTAGTTTCAACCACAAATTCATGACCTACGTATTTTTCTTGTTCATGTCATATTTTTGTTTCCCAAAAATACTGATAAAATTTTAACGCTTATCGGTACAATTATACCGCAGTATTTTTACACCGGAAAATCACTATTCATCAATTTTTTCCAAAATGACTCAATTCCATCAAATTTCATCAAAATCATATTTCCTAACTTAAAAAAACCATTTATAACTCATATTTGAAACCTAGAGCTCAAAACTCAATCGACACGTTTTACGGTGCAATCGTACCGCGGTATTTTTACCCGCGAAAAACACTATTCACTAATTTTTCTGAAACTTGCCTGTCCACTTAATTTTTCGTTCTGAACCCATTTCCAGGGTTATTTTTACCATCTGAGACCTTCTACTCAATTTTTATCTTCCTAGGGTTGCGTGTTGGCTAATTACCGTTTTGCCCTTTCTTTGTATTTTGGCCTAATCGTTAGGATTTTCACTAATCCATCACTTGATTGCTCACTTAATATTTTAATTACTTGATTTAAAATTGTGAGGTGTTATATGCATGAACCCGGACTTGGTAAATTTATCATAATCCTTGTGATCTAGGGATAGACATAGGGTAATTATGCAATCTTTAAATTCTTGATCTTAATGCATGTTTTCTTCGAGAATAATCGGGGAACTAGAGTTCTTTCAAAATCATATGGATTTAGGGTAACAAGGAATTGAGCCCTAATTAACTTAGAAAGAAATGATTGGCATTATATTAAGAACGGATTCTTGACAATTTAATTCATTGCATATAGAGGAAATTGGGGGAAGTCGAAACCTTTACTACGCTTGTTTTTAAATTCTTAATGAATCATCTTTTCAATTGCTTTCTAATTTTGAATTTTAATTTGCATATTATTAATTGTTTTTAATTTCACTTCTCTTCATCTCCTTCTTTGTTGTCCAACTAAATCGTTGTTAGCGAACTAGTGCTTGAAAATCAATCCTCGTGGAAACGATCTCATACTCAGTATACTTTTATTACTTTTACGATCGGTGCACTTGCCGAAGTCGCAACAAGTTTTTGGCGTCGTTGCCAAGGATTGAGTCCTTCAACATTAGAAGAAGTTATAAGCAATCTAGATTGGACTTTTTACTTTTCTGCAATTTAAATTTTTTGTATAATTTTATTCTATTCTATTTTTTATTTATTTTTTTATTTTTATTTTTTTTTTTTTTTTTTTTTTTTAATTTTTTTATTTTTTTAAATTTTTACTTTTTAAATTTTTAACTTTTAAATTTTATATTTTTGTTTTATTTTATTTTATTTTATTTTATTTTTTTATAATTTTTTTAAATTTTTAATTTTTAATTTTTAATTATAAATTTAATTTTTTTTTTCTGCATTTTCTGCATTATGTTATTTTCTGTTTTCTATTTTTTGCATTTTCTGCATAATCTTTTACTCTTAGTTTATGTGAGGTACTGTTAACCCACGATCCTTGCAGTTTGATCATGAGATAGAAAAGACAGCTAGAAAACTCAGAAAAAGCGCAAAAGAAAGAAAAGCAAAAGAAGCAAAAGCATCAAGCTCGACGGAACCAAAGGAAGAAAATATGGCTGACAACAACACGATTCAAAATCCTCCCAGAACTTTGGGAGATTACATAACTCCAGCCCGAGTTCTGCAGACGGCGATTATTGTTAGACCCAATGTGGAAGCTAACAACTTTGAGCTCAAGCCAGCACTGCTGCAACTGATTCAAAAAGATCATATCGCTGGAGGAAGCACTGAAGACCCCTATAGTCATCTAGAGAATTTCTTGCTCTACTGTGACACCTTGAAGATGAATGGAGTCTCACGTGAAGCCATCTTGCTCAGACTCTTCCCATGTTCACTGAAGGAAGAAGCAAGAGGGTGGTTGCGGTCACTGGCTCAAGGAAGCATCACCAACTGGGATGATTTGGCGACCAAGTTCTTGGCCAGATTCTTCTCAGCTTCAAAGATGGCATGGCTTAAAGCATAGATCATTGCTTTTGAACAAAAAGAAAGTGAATCATTGTACGAGGCATGGGAAAGGTTTAAAGGACTACTCCGGAAGTGTCTCCAACATGGCATTGAAGCTTGGGAGAAATGATGAGTTTTCCTCCAAGGAATGACGCTGAACACAAGAACCTTGGTGAATGCTGCATCAGGAAGATCCTTGAAAACGAAAACTCCTGAGGAGGCATTGGAGTTGCTGGAATCTCTAGCTTCCCAGGAATTTGATAATTCTCCAGTACCACAGAGTAGAGCAGGTGTTATGAAGCTAGAAGGATATGATGCATTGTTGGCACAAAATGAGCAGATTTTGCAAATGAACCAGAAGCAACAACAACAGTTGGATGCCCTCACAAAGCAGTTCACAAACTTCCAAGTCTCTTCAGTCAATACTCCTCCAGTTAGTTATGGAATTTGTGCAAGTGCTCATGCTACAGAAGAATGTGATTTAATGAGAGAACTTGAAACTGCTGAAGTCAACAGACTCTGGTATGATCAGAAGAACCAGAGTAATCTTGGGAGGAACCAGTATGGGAATGACTACAATCAAGGGTGGAAGAATCAGAATCAACATCCAGGATTCAGTTACAAATCCAACCATCAGCTCAACCCTCCCCTTCCAGTGCAAACACATCCCCCACAACAAAGTAACACTTCTGAGTGGGAGAAAGCTTTTGCACAGCTATCCAAGACCACTTCTGATTACATACAAAGTGAAAATGCTTTCAGAGAGGACATATATGCTTTTATGCAAGAAACTAGATCAACACTCCGGAATCAAGAAGCTTCCATAAGAAATATGGAAACTCATATTGGCCAGTTGTCAAGGCAATTTGCTGAGAGAGTTAAGGGTACCTTTCCGGGAGACATTGTCATTAATCCTAGAGAGAACTGCAATGCAATGACCACAAGAAGTGGGACAATGATTCAGCCTATAGAGAAGCAACCTGAAGAAAAGAAGAGAGATATGGAGGCATCGATTGAAGAAGGGAATAAAGAAAAGGCAAATGATACTAATGAAGTTGACAAGGGCAATCCTGAAAAAGTTGAAAGGAAATTATTTAAGTGGGAGAAGAAGAAAGCTTTAGAAAGGCAAGATAAGCCTTTAGATCTCTCCCCATATGATCAAATCCCTTATCCTCAAAGATTAAAGAAAGAGATTCAGAAGTAGCAGCATTCAAAGTTTCTAGACATATTCAAGAGGTTGCAGATCAACATTCCTTTTGCTGAAGCTTTAGAGAACATGCCCAATTATGCAAGGTTCATGAAGGATCTGTTATCAAGGAAGCGTAAGTTGCCAGAATGTGAGACAGTAAATCTGACGGAGGAATTTAATGCTATCATCCAAAAGAAGTTACCTACCAAAGTCAAGGATCCAGGGAGCTTCAGCATTCCATGCACTATAGGCAAAGTGGAAGTGGACAATGTTTTATGTGATCTTGGAGCTAGCATCAATGTCATGCCACTCTCCATGATGAAAAAGCTGGGGATTACTGAAGTGAAGCCCACAAGGACGATAGTGCAACTGGCTGACCGCTCTTCAAAGCAAGCTTATGGCATCATTAAGGATATACTGGTAAATGTAGACAAATTCATCATCCCTGTTGATTTTTCATCCTTGATATAGATGAAGATGCCACAATTCCAATGATATTCGAAAGACCCTTCTTGGCAACTTCAGGAGCGCTGATTGATGTACTTAAAGGTGAGTTGATCTTACGGGTAGACGGAGAACAAACAATATCCAAGTTCTTTGACAAAGAAGTTTCTCCACATGTAGCTCAACTGAAAGATCAAGTCTTCTATATTGGTGAAAGGAAAGGTGAAGAAGAGCACAATGAGGAGTCTTCTCAAGAAAATAAGTCAAAAGTTAAGATAGAGAAGCCCAGTAGCAAAGGAAAGCATGTAAAAGTCAAGTTCAAAGTTCTTGAGACTACTTTACCTCATCCATATGCAGAAGAGCACTATGGTAGGACACAATTTCTGAATGATGGAGCTTGGTCATCACCAAGGTCATGCTTTGAGCAACCATGATCACAAGTTAGGTACGTCAGGCTCGTGACGATAAACAAGCGCTAATTGGGAGGCAACCCAACACTTTACTATTTTTAATTTTTATATTTTAGTTATTTCACTTTTAGTTAATTAAATAAGAAAATAAAAAAATTAGATAGAGACCAAGGTGATTAAGTGATAGTTGAAAAAGAGGACCACCAACCTTCCAGTCTGAGCCTTATGATGGATCCGAGGAGGAGGATGCCTATGACGCTGCACTGAGAGGGACCAGCACGTTTCCAACCACTGAGGGCCAGGATGATGATGATGATGCTGGAGAGGATACCGTCATGAAACCCACCATTGTGTGAGATACAGAGGACGAGGAGAAGCTTGATGAATGATCACTTTAGCTATTTTCATTTTGTTTATGTTTTCTTTTCGATTATTTCTTTTTATTGTTATGGTATGAGATAACCTTATGATGCAGTATGGTATTTCAGCACTGATGACTGATAGTTTTGATTGATGTTGTTTCAGAGGAATCCACTAGTTCTTAACTCTCAACGCGATTTTTTTATATTTAAATCAGTTGTTGGGGACAGCAACATTTAAATCTGGGAATGGGAAATGCGTAGTTCATCAGTGGGTATCGTGTTAGTATATGGATGTCCTAGAGACAATATTTTGATTAGATTAGGACATATGTGGACCTTTTTATATTGTCGCAAATAAATAATAAGCACTCTTTATCCTGTTTCATATTTTGTCTCAATATTATTGTTAATATATTATATGAGTAACTGGATAAACCCCTTGGAATAAAATGGGTATCTCTTGAGTATCTGTGATAAGATCACGATCATGAGAATTTAAGGATACCAGATGTTTATTCCTAATTTTATGTTCCTAGTCTAGAGACACTGAGAATGGGGATTAGTAATCTCGGGTGAGACTAGCACGACTTATCTACTTGTAAAGACCTCATGAGCTACAGATATGGGGATGTCTTACCTAAATTCGTGGGTGGACCTATAAGGGTATAGCTCGCACTGAACAGACCCACAAAGAGACTCTATGAGAAAATCTTACAAAAGTATCATTAGAGCAGTCTCTTAATATTTGAGTATGTCTTTCCTTAGACCATAAGTTGTCACCTAGACAGTGTTCTAGAAGGCATGTTTTGATTGTATACCTCGTCTGCCTGAAACATGGAGACTCATTGGTATACATTTGGGCATGTCCTGAAAGAGCACAGGCCCAGGGTGATAAGCTGAAGGAATTCGTCAAATCTCTGTAAGGGATTAGGTTATCTGTAAACCGGAGAAATCGGGATGACATTTACAAGACTCGGGAATCTATGCATAGTAAAAGAGATCATGAGATGATTTGCCTTTAAAGTCAGTTAATTGAAGATTCCCTATTTCGAATTAAAGCTTACCCTAAACCGCAAGGGTTGATACGTATCCCCACCCTAGGTTTAAAGAGAAGGTAACCGAGACGAAAGGAAATACATACAGTAACCAAATATATGTAATCGGATGATCATGTCATTAATATCACTAGTTCTGGGGCAACAAAGCATTGCTAGTACTCTGTGTTGCCATTAAATGGGTTGTGGGCTTGTGGGCCCAAGCCCATTTAGGTCAGTGGCTATGTTGGGCCTAATGGGTCACACACTAACACCTTATTCTCTTGATGATATAGCATTAAAGGTATTGGGCCTAATATAGGTTCTTAGCCATGGAAGAAGTTTGGAAGCCCACCTAAGAGGGAAAGGGCGCATGGTAATTGTAATGGGCTTTGATGGTCCAAGACATTATTAATTAATTTAATTAGTTAAATTAATTATCAAATATTTAAATTTAGAATTTGAGTTTAGAATTTAAATGTTTGAACGTTTGAATTTAAATGTTTGAATTCGAATTTGAATTGGCTATGAAAAGTTGTTTCATAACAAAAGGATAAGATAAGATCTTGTTGGAACAAATCCCTAGTATCAAGAGGAGATATTTGAGCATCATCCAAGGTTGTTTGCGGCGCTGATTTGGGTTGTTATGAGTGTCATTTAGTCAACCAAATAATTTCCAAATCAGATTTGGTTGGTTGAGAGAATAAGTGAGTAAGTTAGTTCAAATTTGAATGCAACTACTCAATGTATTTGGACTGCATTGTGGACCAAAGGGGCGCACCAAAGCATTGCCTCCTCCGTCATCTATTGAACGCCTAGCCAGCCTTCTTTGTGGTGTTTAATTGGTGGCTTTTCAAGAAGGGTTCTTGCATCTTGACGTAGGGTGGTGTGGATCAACATTAGAGGGTTTGAACCCTTTCAAACCTTACATTGATCACCTTGGAGTTTTAATCACGAACAAGGTATATCATTACGTCCTAAAGTACATATCTTGATTGGCATGTGTGTTTTCGTTTTTGAAAAAATTTGTTTTCATCATCACATGCCTACGGCCTTCAAGGCCATTTTCTTTCAAGTGGTATCAGAGCCCGGTTTCTTTACTAGCGGCGGGTGATGATACTTTGTTTGTGAAATTTGTTTTCTCACGGTCAAAAGTTCTTTAAAGAGGTTAAAGATTGATTCTTTGCATGTGGATATAAATTTCAATACTTTAAAATGTTAAAGATTGTCTTTTATGAACTTGATTAATATGATTATGATGTTCATATATCTACGTGTACTCATGGTTTAGTTTCTTTATAATTCTTTGTGAAAGTTTTCAAAAGAAACATTTTTTTGAAAAAGGAATATGATTCTACCATGATGTGAATATTCAAATGCCTGGTTTTCTCCATGATTTTATTTCAAGATTCATGAAATGTTCATGGCATATCTTGATCACATGAATAAAATTAGGGTTCTTGATCTTGATTTTGTGATCTTGATAATTTTGGGCTTTGGTTAGATGAATTGTTCATGATCATAGCATAAATTTTTGTGATAAAATTTCTCATGCATGTGAATCTGTGGTTCGGCCATATTGTGATATGGTTGTGTTTATGGTTTAATTTATGTGTTCTTTGAGAAAGAATTTAAAAGGATTTGAATTATGTATAATGATACAAAATTCGGCCATTTTGGAAAATTAGGAGATTTTGAAATTTTGATTATTTTTTGATATTCTAATTGTTATATTATCAAGATATATGTGAGAACATGTGTAATATTTGATATTTTGTGCTTGCAAGTTGTCTGACTTTTCAGGTGCAAATTGGAAGGGGATAGTCGTGGTGCCCAGATTTGAATTTCAATTTTTTTTAATTTTAAATTAAAGGTGTAAATTTGAATTTTAAATTTTGTATATTCATTTGTCCCTCCAAAGATGTTTTTGGAGTTTCTTTAATTATTTTGTAATTAGAGAATTAGGTTAGTGGCGTTTAGACAACACGGAGCCGTGGCTTAAGAAGCAAGATGGACGAATGCACGAGCACCATGACCGTCTCAAATAAAATTGTTTTATATGCTTGTATGTTTTTAAACGACTAGTATATATGAGATAGTGTATCGCGGATGTATGCTTTTATTTTTTTAAACGACTAGTATGCATGAATTGGACAAATCGCGTTTGTTTGTATTATCGTGCACGTCCAATTACGACTAGTGTAATCCGATAGATGTTTGACATAGTTTACGACTAGCATGATAATAATACATATGCGTTTGATGAGACTTAGTAAACCCTAAGTAAAAGGAACCCTTAAAGGAATTAATTATTAAGTGCATGATCACCTCCTACCACCAATATTACTCAAACCTCCTCTAAATAGTGGTGCTCCACAACTCAGTTGGGACCCACTGTTCCATTGAGTAAGAGTAGTATTAGAAGTGTTAGACACTTAGGGTGCTGGTTAGTGCTTAACTGAGAACATGAGTTGCAGGCTCAGCCGGGCTCATGTGCTTAGGGTAATAGTGCTAGGTTGGTTGCATGAGATGCACCACTGTGTGATAAGGAGTTGTCAACCTAATGTTAAGAGAGGGTATGAGATACTGTTGATAAAGATCAACCCATTATTTAATTTAATCTTGCGGTCTCAGACGAGGGTTAAAATAATTAATCGCACTCTTAAAATCTCACTAAGGTAAAATCTAAAAGTAGAACAACCCTAAGTCAAAGTTTAAGGGTCGTTGACTTAGATAAAATAGTGGGAGGGGCATATTATTTAAAGTCTTTAATAATTTGCTCTTATTACACGAAAATATATATTAATTCATCTATCTTTACATTTTTCAGTTTTTAGTATGACTAATCCACTGTCACTGCGCTCAATACTCGATACGAACAAATTAACCGGTCCTAATTTTATGGACTGGTATAGGAACATCAGAAATGTTCTGCGGGCTAAAAAAGTTGCTTATGTCCTTGACACTGCTTTACCTATTGCGCCTAAAGAAGGGGAAGATGGGTTCGCGAAATTTGAATTCGAGGCCCACAAGCAACACATGGATGATAATGTGTTAGCTTGTTGCATCATGCTGGCATCCATGTCACACGAGCTGCAGAAACAGCACGAGCATATGGATGCCCCCTCCATTATCCTTCATCTCAAGGAGTTGTATGATAAGAAGGATAAGCATGAGAGGTATAAGACCTTTAGGGAATTGTTCATATGCAAGATGACTGAAGGCATGTCTTTTAACTGCCATGTCCTAAAGATGATAGCGCTTATTGAGAAGCTAGAGGGTCTAGGCTTCATAATGGATGCTGAATTAATTAATGACTTAGTTCTATCATCACTTCCTCCTTTTTTTCAGTGAATTCATTATGAATTACAACATGCATAGGATGCTTGTGAGCTTGCCAGAGTTGTTAAGTATGTTAACAACTGCTGAAGTGTCTATCAAGAAGGATAAGACAACAAGCTCCTCTGATTGGTGGGCCTAAAAAGGCCAAGGGTAAGGGCAAGGAGCCAGCAAAAGGCAACTCCCTTAAGCCCAAAGGAAACCCCAATAAGAAGAAAGGCAAAAAGAAAGGTAAGAGTGCACCCAAGGACAAAAGCGATGTTGTGTGCTTCCATTGTGGCAAGAATAGCCATTGGAAGAGGAATTGTCCAGACTACCTGAAGAGTGTGAAGGACAAGAAGCATGGTGATGCTTCTACTTCAGGTATTTACACGATTGAGATAAATTATTCTTGTGTTAATCTGACTTCATGGGTATTGGCTACCGGTTGTGGTTCTCATATCTGCAATGTGTTGCAGATGCTTAGGAGCCCTAGAAGATTGGAGAAGAATGAGGTGGACCTCCGCGTTGGCAATGGAGCAAGAGTTGCTGCTTATGCTGTTGGAGATACCGACCTCATTTTGCCTACAGGCCTTTGATTGCATTTGAATAATTGTCTTTATGTTCCTAGCATTTCTAGAAACATTATTTCTATTTCTTGTTTAGAACAAGATGGTTTTGCTTTCACTATTAGGGATGGTACATTTTCTATCATTTCGAATGATATTGTTTTTGGTACTACTTCTTTAATAAATGGCTTATATATTTTGGAAATGGGAACTGAAGTGCTCAATGTTGATGTGAAACGACCTAAGACAGATAATCAATCTTATCTTTGGCAATGTAGACTCGGGCACATAAACGAAACAAGATTGTCTAGGATACATGCAAATGGATACCTAGATTCCATGGATTTGGAATCCTATGGACAATGTGAATCTTGTCTAGCTGGGAAAATGACTCGTCACAAGCCCAAAGGACTTGAGAGTCATAGGGCTAATGAGTTATTAGAACTCATTCACACTGATGTATGTGGCCCGATGTCTATAGAGGCTAGAGGAGGATACTCCTATTTCATTACCTTTACTGATGATAAATCAAGATTTGGGTATGTATACTTAATGAGATATAAATCTGAAGCTTTTGAAAAATTCAAAGAGTTTAAGAATGAAGTAGAGAAACAGCGTGGCAAGATGATTAAGACATTGCGATCAGATCATGGTGGTGAATATCTGAGCCATGAGTTTCAGGATTATCTGAGAGAAAATGGAATTATCTCGCAGCTTACTGCACCTTACACAGCACACCAAAATGGTGTCTCCGAAAGGAGAAACAGGACCTTGTTAGACATGGTCAGGTCTATGATGAGTGAGACTCAACTTCCAAAATCGTTTTGGGGATATGCCCTAGACACAGCGGCATACCTTCTAAATAGGGTACCGTCTAAATCTGTTCAGACCACACCATATGAGATATGGAATGGTAAGAGACCCAACCTGAGTTACCTCAGGGTATGGGGATCGCCAGCATATGTCAAATCGTTGGCATCAGACAAACTTAGTGCTTAGAGTACTAAATGTCTATTTGTGGAGTATCCCAAAGGTACTAAGGGATACTAATTTTACTCCATGAATGAACGCAAGGTGTTTGTGTCCAAGAATGTTGAGTTCCTTGAGAAGGATTTGATCTCTCAAGGAGCCAGTGGGAGTAAGATTGATCATGAAGAAGTTCAAGGACCACAAGAACAGATTGAGGAACCCGAGTTTGCTCCGCAGGCGACGTTCTCCAATGCAGAAGTAAACACACAACTCTGTAGGTCTACTAGGGTCATCTATCCACCCGAGAGGTATGGGCTAGTGATTGAGAATCAACAAACCGTCGAGGATGATGAACCTAGTAACTATGAGGAGGCGGTCAAGGACGTTGACTCCTCTAAATGGCTTGAAGCCATGGAATCTGAAATAGATTCGATGCATTAAAACAAGGTATGGACCTTGGTTCCTAAACTGCAAGGAATAGTTCCTATCGGTAATAAATGGGTCTTTAAAAGAAAGACTGATGCAAATGGCAACGTTCAAACCTACAAAGATAGGTTGGTTGCGAAAGGATATCGTCAAAGACAAGTAGTTGACTATGATGAGACTTTCTCACCAGTTGCCATGATCAAATCTATTAGGATCATGCTTACCATAGCAGCATATCACGACTATGAAATTTGGCAAATAGATGTCAAGACCGCCTTCCTGAATGGATTCTTGAAGGAGGAAGTGGACATGACACAACCTGAAGGTTTTGAAGCCAAAGGCCAACAGCATATGGTATGCAAACTTCAAAGGTCAATATATGGGCTAAAACAAGTATCAAGGAGTTGGAATATCCGTTTTGATGAAGTCGTTAGGAGTAACGATTTCATCAAGAACGAGGATGAACCTTGTGTTTACAAGAAGGTTAGTGGGAGTAATGTCATTTTCTTGGTACTTTATGTAGATGACATATTACTTATAGGAAATGACATCCCCACATTACAAACAACGGAAGACTGGCTTTCAAAAAGCTTCACCATGAAGGATTTGGGAGAAGCGTCTTTTATACTTAGTATAAAGATCTATAGAGATAGATCCAAGAGGCTGTTGGGTTTATCTCAATCCACGAGTGTTGACAAGATGCTAAAGAGGTTTATCATGGAAGGGTCGAAAAGGGTTTTCTTCCCGTCATTCATGGGGTACATCTTTCCAAGGCTATGTGTCCTAAGTCACAGCTTGAGAAGGATCGCATGAGTTGAATTCCATATGCTTCGGCAATTGGATCCATAATGTATGCCATGATATGTACGAGATCAGATGTCTCATATGCTTTGAGCATTACGAGCAGATACCAGTCAGACCCTGGAGAAGTTCACTGGACAGTAGTCAAGACCATCCTTAAGTACTTGAGAAGAACTAAGGATGCGTTTCTGGTCTATGGCGGGGTTGATGAGCTTTCAGTGAAAGGATTCACTGATGCCAGCTTTTAGAGTGACAAAGATGACTGCAAGTCACAGTCAGGATTCCTATTCACCTTGTGAATCAACGACAGAAGCTGAATACATAGCTGCTTCAGAAGCAGCTAAGGAGGCCGTGTGAATCAAGAAGTTAATATCTGAACTAAGGTTGGTTCCAAGCGTGGATAAGCCCACACAGTTGCTTTGCGACAACGTAGGAGCCATTGTGTAGTCAAAGAAACCTAGGTCTCATCAAAGATCTAAGAACGTGCTCCGCAGATATCACCTGATTAGAGAAATCATTGATAGAATGGATGTAAATATAGATTATGTTCCCACAGATGATAACCTAGTCGATTCTCTGACAAAGGCTGTTTCTCAGAGAAAACATGATAGTCATTATAAGGCTTTAGGTATACGACTTAGGTTAGATTGGCTCTAGGCCAAGTGGGAGCTTGTTAGTATATGGATGTCCTAGAGATAATCTTTTGATTAGATTAGAACATATGTGGACCTTTTTATATTGTCGCAAATAAATAATACGCACTCTTTATAATGTTTCTTATTTTGTCTCAATATTATTGTTAATATATTATATGAGTAAATGGATAAACCCCTTGGAATAAAATAGGTATCTCTTAAGTATCTATGATGAGATCACGATCATGAGGATTTAAGGATACCAGATGTTTATTCCTAATTTTATGTTCCTAGTCTAGAGACACTGAGAATGGGGATCAGTAATCTCGGGTGAGACTAGCACGACTTATCTACTTGTATTCGGATACAAGGTAAAGACCTCATGAGCTACAGATATGGAGATGTCTTAGCTAAAGTCGTGGGTGGACCTATAAGGGTATAGCTCGAACTGAACAGACCCACAAAGAGACTCTATGAGGAAATCTTACAAAAGTATCATTAGAGCAATCTCTTAATATTTGGGTATGTCTTTCCTTAGACCATAAGTTGTCACCTAGACTGTGTTCTAGAAGGCATGTTTTGATTGTATACCTCGTCTTACTGAAACATGGAGACTCATAGGTATACTTTTGGGCATGTTCTGAAAGAGCACAGGCCCAGAGTGATAAGCTGAAGGAATTCCTCAAATCTCTATAAGGGATTAGGTTGTCTGTAAACCGGAGAAATCGGGATGACATTTACAGGACTCGGGAATCTATGCATAGTAAAAGAGATCATGAGATGATCTGCCTTTAGAGTCAGTAAATTGAAGATTCCCTATTTCGAATTAAAGCTTATCCTAAACCGCAAGGGTTGATACGTATCCCCACCCTAGATTTAAAGGGAAGGTAACTGAGACGAAAGGAAATACATACAGTAACTAAATATATGTAATAGGATGATCATGTCATTAACCTAACTAGCTCTGGGGCAACAAAGCATTACTAGTGCTCTGTGTTGTCATTAAATAGGTTGTGGGCTTGTTGGACCCAAGCCCATTTATGTCAATGGCTATGTTGGGTCTAATGGGTCACGCATTAACACTTTATTGTCTTGATGATATAGCATTAAAGGTATTGGACCTAATAAAGGCTTTTAGCCCAAGAAGAAGTTTGGAAGCTCACCTAAGAGGGAAAGGGCGCATGGTAATTGTAATAGGCTTAGATGGTCCAAGACATTATTAATTAATTTAATTAGTTAAATTAATTATCAAATATTTAAATTTAGAATTTGAATTTAGAATTTAAATGTTTGAACGTTTGAATTTAAATGTTTGAATTCGAATTTGAATTGGCTATGAAAAGTTGTTTCATAACAAAAGGATAAGATAAGATCTTGTTGGAACAAATCCCTAGTACCAAGAGGAGATATTTGAGCATCATCCAAGGTTGTTTGCGGCGCTGATTTGGGTTGTTATGAGTTTCATTTAGTCAACCAAATAAGCTCCAAATGAGATTTGGTTGGTTGAGAGAATAAGTGAGTAAGTTAGTTCAAATTTGAATGCAACTACTCAATGTATTTGGACTGCATTGTGGACCAAAGGGGCGCACCATATGGCTGGCCATATGATGGTCATTAGTTCAGAATTTTGACTAGGTTTAGACCTAGTCTCATGAGGATTAAAAGATAGGTTGTTGTTATCAAAAAAAAAAAAAAAGATAGGTTGTTGGAAAAATTTGAATTGCAACAACTCCATCTTTTTCTTCCTTGGTGTGCGCCACTTTGATCAGATTTTTAAGTGCAAAATCTGACTTGAATGCTTAGACTCTCTCATCTCCTTTGGTCATCCTTTTGTTAGGTTTTTCTTAAGAGAGTTTTGAAGAATATCCTAGCCACTTCTCATCAATTCCATGCGCCACTTTTGTGAAGTTTTAAGCTGAAAATTTCACTCATCTAAACACATGAACCTTGCCTCCTCCTTCATCTATTGAACGCCTAGCCAGCCTTCTTTGTGGTGTTTAATTGGTGGCTTTTCAAGAAGGGTTCTTGCATCTTGACATAGGGTGGTGTGGATCAACATTAGAGGGTTTGAACCTTTTCAAACCTTACATTGATCACCTTGGAGTTTTAATCATGAACAAGGTATATCATTACGTCCTAAAGAACATATCTTGATTGGCATGTGTGTTTCCGCTTTTGAAAAATTTTGTTTTCATCCTCACATGCCTACGGCCTTCAAGGCCATTTTCTTTCATATCGCTAAATGAACCAGAGAACTTCATGAATATACACGGAACATCCAGCTAGTACAGGGAACTATCTCAACCTTTTTCTTTTCTTTAATGCAACATTTTTTTTTTAGAAATTGAAATTAATTTTTTAGAGTTTTAAATAATAATAATCCCAATCCATTGTTTTGTGAAAATCTGAAAGTTTTACTCAGCGCTTTTAAATGGAAGATTGGTAGGAAATTTGATCAGTGATTTGATTCAGAGCATGATGATGCACCTTCTTAATTTTTCATAATGAGCATCAATGTAATGATTTTCATGATTCATTGAATATTCTCTTTAGTGATGAAATTTTTTGAGATGAGGAATAGGAAAATTATTGTGCATTCATAGCCGTGAGGTTTTGAGTCTATACAGAAAATTTTTATTCAGAATGCATCCCACTGTATAAATGACTCTAGAACTTGCTTTGTTTCTTGCTTGGATTGGTATATGATATATTCTATGGATATGAATGAGGCATGTTCTTTCTTTAAACTAGATGGCCAAATAGCCAACCATTGCTGACATTCCTTAGTTAAACCCTTTTGAGCCTAGGCCTGTTTATTTTTTGAAAACCTATGAAGATGAATAAGCCACTTCTCAAATAAATCCTCACCTTAATTGAAGATTAAATTTCAGATTTGAAGTAAGGAGTAGATGTAAATTGTGGTTACACAAGTTTTTGATGTATAGAAGTACAAGTAAAAAGGGCAAAGCCAAAGGAAGAAAGATTGGTTAGAACAAAGAAGAGTAAAAATTACTCAAGGAAAGGAAAGGAAAAGAAGTGAAAATAAAGAAGTGAATGTTCTTATAAAAGAGAATGACGAAAGAGAAAAAAATTCCAAAGGAAAAAGAAGAAGAATGAACGGAAAAGAAGAAGAAAAGTTGTCTACAATTTGTTTGACAAATTACACTTATTCCTCTTTGAATCTGAATTTTAATCTTGAAACTCGTTCCCAAAAGTTTTCCCTTCCTTCAACCAGGCCAAGTTATAACCCTAATCAAGACCTCTTGATCTATTGGATATGTCACAAGAATTGTAGAGAGTGAGAATATAAGCAAACCTATGGTAGTGTTGATTCAGTGGAAGAAGAGTAAAACACCAGCCCTAAACAATCGAGTGTGAGTGAAGTAAATTCCTAGTGAGGGAGTGTTTCAGAATTTTTTTCTTATTCTTGATCTTAAGAAATTTTATTGCAAATTTTAACTGATGAATTATGAATCTTGTTGATTAATGTATCATTCTTTAGAGTCTGAATGCTCTGTAATCAATTCTCTGATTGAATCCTTCCTATCAAATTCCATGCAATTGAGAATTCCTGCTCAAATTTCCCTTAGTTTATTCTAATTGATTGCTGAGGACAACAATATTTAAATCTGGGAATGTTTGATAAACCCTTAGTTTACCATATTTTTAGGCTAATTTATACAAGAATTACATAGCAGATTGCATGGAAATTAAGGTTTTACAGTATAAAATCATAAAGAATGGATTTCTAGCTAACATGTGGTAATCTTGCTTATTTTGAAGGTAATTTGACATAAAAGAATGCTAATGGAGCAAAAAGAATGCAAGGAGATGAAAGAAAGCCTCAAAGAAAGTAAGTTACAAGCCTCTAAAGAAGTAAAATTGCCAAAATCCACTGGAGGAGAGCGTTTTAACGCCCAACAGAGCACTAAAACGCCCTGACAACACAAAGTTCCTTTCAAAGAGAGCGTTTTAGTGCCCAGTAGAGCGTTAAAATGCTCTAAGGTAGACAACAATATACTGTGAGAGCGTTTTAGCGCTCTAATGTCAAGCTCCAATATAAAGCTCCAGTAGAGCGTTTTAGCACAAATTTATTTGTCAAACCTAATTAAGGTTCCTTTCTCACATGTCAAGCTCCAATATCCCAATTATTTGAATATTTTGAATATGCTTGTAATTTCTAGTTCTAGTCACACATGGTAACTAGGATAAGGTTCTCAAATTTTATATTAACTACTAATTTATATATAAAAGACAAATATGACTTGCAAATTTTTATTTTTTTTAAATAATTGAATTTCAATTTTTTTTAATCTAAATTCAATTTTTAATTTCATATTGGAATGGAATTTTATATTATACGCATCATATATTATAAAAGAATATAATTTTTGTTACTTTTTAGTATTATCTAGTTATATATTGTAAATCATTCAATAAACTTACTATAATCACAATTATTTAGGAAAGATACTCATCAGATAGTGTAGGATAGCATATAATCTAATTATACCTTTATTTCAATTTCAAGCATATTTTTTTTCCTTTTTATTATATGTTTTCTTGAATTCTGCTAAATTTTGAAAAACATATACAAGATACCAGTTTCTCACACTTCAATAGTAATGATACAAATAAAAATTAAAGAATTTCAATGAGTTTAACCGCCCAAATATCTGTTATTTTATTTTATTTTGTGATCATTTAAATAATACGATAAATTTCAAGATGGTTGAAGAAATTTTTTCTTACATAAAAAAAAATAAACTTCATTTATTTTTATATAAACATGATAAAAAAAAATTTCCGCAATAAAAACAGGATTTTACAAATATAGTATTCGTAAGCTAACTCACGAGAAAACGAAACCCGGTTATCCCAGTTCGTGAATCAAACGCGACCCAATAAAAATAAAAAAACCGAACCCCCTTTTCTCTTTTTGCGCCTACAAATATGAAAATCCATTCCCTGATTTTAGTTTCAACTTCCTCTGCCGCCTCTCACTTCTCTGCATCCCAATCTTTCTATTATTATTTTTTTTTAGAGGTTACAGTTACTATTTTTTTTATCTTATTACTTGTTATTATTAAATTTTAATCGTTGATTTCTGTTAATCTAGCAGTTATAATTTATTAAAATTAATAATTAATTAATAAATATGATCCAATAGATTATTACCATTAAATTGACAAAAATTAATAATTAAAATCTTAATAGTAATGAGTAGTAAGATAAAAAGATAATAACTATAATCTTTCCATTTTTTATTTGTTATTTTATTATCAGAATTGAAAATTTGAAAAAGGTTGAAATCCAAAGCACAATCTCTCTCTCTCTCTCTTTAAGGTTGTCAACAGAGGAAGACAAGAGTTGAACCTTTGAATACTACCAACCTAAAAAAAAAAAGACCAAACAAGGCTTGTTTCTTTTCTGCACCGAGCTTGTTCTATTAGTATAAGGTAACATCAACAATGGTTGTCTAAATCTGTTAAAGGTTTCAACTTTTTAGGCATTGTGATCTGGGTTGTCCTCTGTTTGATTGATCCATTACTGATTGCATGCTCATTCTTTCATTTTTCTCCCTTTCTATTAAACAAAAAATAAAAGCTTTTTCATTGAGTTTATTTTGTTTGTGTTTACAAGTTGGTTTTCTATTTTCTCAGCCTTCTAGAAAATTCAGAGTTGTTTTAATTATTCTTTTTTTAAATTTTATAATGTGGGATCGAAATTCTTTTCATATACATGTGGGATCAAAAAGATATTGAATGAAAACCTTGAACTGGTTGATGAACTGTATTAAAATCTCATTGGGTTCTGTTCTCTCTGTTCCTAACAATGGAAGTTTTTATATATAGATAGATCCTTCATAATACTAATATATGTTTCTGCATTTTGGTCAGGATTGAATTCAAGCAAAGATTTTTCTATGGTAAGCATCTCTTTTCCTTGGAGGATTAGAATGGTTTGTAAATTCAGGAATGCAGTTTGCTTATAATATTGGATCGAAGGGGTTTTGATTTGATGTATATAATCCCTCTTTGGTTGTGATCAATAGGGAGAAGCACCAACTTTCATTCTTCAAGACCTGAAGAATGGAGCTAGCAATGGCTTTGAATTAAAAAATGGAGCTTTCCAAACATCTTCTACCATTGGTGATAAAACGGTATTGATCATATAACATGCTATAAACATCATCTTTCTGTATGTTACTACTTATTAATTAGATTTGTAAATAGTCAATCTTCTGTCTAAAACAAAAGATGGCCCTCCATTTGTTTGACAGTATGTCATTGGTGGAGCTGATGGTGAAACTTTGTCCATTAAAATTTTTGATAGCATTCTTGGAGAATGGTCAGTTTAAGGTTTCTTATCTCTTAGGTTTTGTATCTCAATTTTTTTTTTCTCAAGCTTTTGTTGCTGATATCAATTTTAATATGCAGGGTTAATCCTACTGTGTTAGGCATCAAACCCATGTCATGTACAGGCCACTCAGCAGTGTTTTTGAAAGATAGAATACTAATTCTTAAAAAAAATACTAAGTCAGATGATCATACATGGTTCCTGGAGGTTTGTATTTTGCAAACCCAACTCCTTAATTTAATCACAAAGATATATTAGATTCCTATAAAGGCCTACAGATGTTAAATTTTTCATTTTCTTAATATTGGCAGGTAGACACCCAATATGTTAGGCAGCAGAAAAAGTTTTTGGGGACTGAGGTTGTTGCATGGAGTAAAGGTGTTGTCGGCAATGCTGAGAAACCTCTTGTTATTAGTGGTCCTTCCGGAGTAGGTAAAGGAACATTGATTAATATGCTCATGGAGGAATTTCCATCTATGTTTGGTTTCTCTGTGAGCCACACGACCCGTGCCCCAAGAGCCATGGAGAAAGATGGGGTCCATTACCATTTTACTGAGAAGAGTGTAATGGAGAAAGAGATTAAAGATGGAAAGTTTCTTGAGTTTGCTTCTGTCCATAGTAATCTATATGGGACCAGTGTTGAGGCTGTTGAACTGGTATCAGATGCAGGAAAAGTAAGTTCCTCATACTTACAGGCTTTGATATTTAGAATGTTGAACTGGTGGCGTGCTTATACTTGCCGAAGTACTCTTCGTAATCTATTGATTGGATTACCTTACTTCTGGAGTTGCAATTGCTGCAGCATGCACAATACAGGCTTGTCAGAACTCAGAAGCATAGCAGAGTGTCATGTTATATTGCCACACACCAATAACTTTTAATGCCACATATTGGGGAAGGAACATGATTTCAATCAAATATAACACCCTTTTGACTTGTTTTTTTTTCTCATCTAAATTCTAATCTTAAAGGTATATATTGGATCTTATCATAAAATATCCGTATTGATGAAATTAAATTTTCTGTTTGATGATTGTGGGTGCCATCATATCAAACCAACCTTGCCAGCACTAACGTCCTTCAGATATGATTTCTAACTATTTCTCATCTGAGATAGTAAAACCTTTTTTTATTTTTAAATTTTATTCAGAGATGTATTCTTGATATTGATGTTCAAGGGGCAAGATCAGTGAGGGCTAGTTCTCTTGAAGCCATATTCATCTTTATCTGCCCCCCATCAATGGAAGAACTGGAGAAGCGTCTCCGTAACAGGTGAGTAATAGCTTCTCACTCATGCCTATTAACTCTCAAAGCAAATCCCCCCCAATGTTGTTCTAAACATTCCAAACCTCAATGTTTTGAGCAGAGCTACAGAGACAGAAGAACAGGTCCAAAAGCGATTGCGAAATGCTCAGGCTGAGATTGAGCAAGGGAAATCATCAGGCATATTTGATTTCATTTTATACAATGACAACCTTGAGGAGTGTTATGTGAGTCTTAAGGTAACTCAACTGCCTATACTGAAACTTTCTTACATTATCTCATTTTTTTAAGTATTCTAATCCTTAGAGGGCGTGCTTGAAGTAGTGATAAAACTGTTCCTTTGTGACTAAAAGGTTATGGGTTTGAATCCGAAAAACAGCCTCTTTGCAAATATGCAAGGGTAAGGCTGCGTACAAGGATTGCCCTCACCCCTATCCTCGCTAATTAAGGTTTAATGGAGAGTTTTAAAAAAAATAAAAATCAGGATCCTGATATACAATATCCATTGGATGCAGAAATTATTGGGGCTTGATGGTTGTGTCACTCCTCCACCAAAGCCAGGTATGAGTGTCCGTAAAGTAGATAAATTTGATCCTTATTTACACAAGTTATAAACCATGAAAGAGTTAAATTGGTGTGTTTAATTTTGTCAATCCAGCTCCAAGAGAGATCAATCTCCCAATGGATCATTCATTGTCAAAAGTTGGTGAAAAAATCATCATAAACTGCATCTCGACAGAACTAGAAAAGGAAACAAATAACTTGTGAGCCTTTGTGAAACACATTTACTAATTTAGCAACCAAGGTTGAGATTAAGTACTGATTTCATTCATATTTGGCTGGAGCAGGATCATGTTAGATGTTTCTTCACTTAACGGGGGTGCACCTGGACGAACCAGAGGCCTAGATTTTCAAGCCATTGACTCATTTTCAAATGGCTTCAATGGGATGGATCAACTTTGACATTCAATGAACTTGGCCAACTAACTTTTTTTTTCCCTCTTCATATATGATAACTTGAGAAAATGGGACATGGGATGAGGCACTAGGTTCATTTCTTATTTCTTTAGATGTTTTTTTCATTTGTTTTTTAATTGTTATGACAATTGAATATGACTTGACGTGTGTTGCACGATTATTTTTCCCTATACAAGCAATGAGAGATTATTTGTGATTTTTGCGGCTATAGTATATTCCATCAATAATGAAGGCAACATATGGTTCATGTTTTTCTAAAATTTCCCAGGATTTTCTTTCTGATTGAAGCCCTTTTGAGCGTCATGGTCGTTATTCTTACAGGTTATTCATCAATTGCTACAAAATGCATCTCAACAAAAGTTGCTAGACTCAAATTATGGCTTAAAAATAATTAAGAAATAATAATAATGTTGAATTGCAGATTAATGTGTTATTTTAAGTATAAAAAAATAATAAAATTTAATGATGCAGAACTTATTTGAGTTTTTGTACCTAAGAATTGGCTGTCTATCGTCACTCATGAATTAAGTTCACATATTTATATCGACATTTAATTTCACTTAAATTTTTATTTACTAAAAAAAATAGGGTAAGATGTCCGGAGAAATTATTGTGGACTAGCCAAAGAGTCACATAGGTTGTTCTTTTTCTATTTATATTTTGATATTTTAGTCTTAATTAATATTTTAGTCTTTATTATCATAGTCTTATTTTTAATATTTTAAAAAATAGATAAATAGTGAGCACATACTTGGGCAATATCAACGCTAACTAGCCAATTTTGTGCTGGCAGAGTAGCCTACATTTCTAGCTTCTTATAGTACAATAATTCAATGTTCTGAATCTCAAATAGGTGATTCATTCTCTTGGGGGGTACTGAGTCATTATCAGTTCAATCAATGAATTATAGGTTTAATTTAAATTGAATTAAATATATATAATAAATATAAGACTAAAAGTATTTTAGCTAATAATTAAAGTTGGATTAGTAGTAAGTATTATAAGTTATCATTTACGTGATTTAAATTTGAATCTCATTAATGATATTTTTTAAATATTTTATAAAAAAATTTATAAAATTAATTTTTTTTAAAAACCCGATACTAATTTAATACTGGTTGAACCCAATACCGATTGAACCCAGTTCAAGCGGATTTATCGATTTCATATCGGGTCAAATTCATAAGGTTGAATACCTAAATCGGCAGGTTCGATTTTTATAAGAATGGTACAATTTGTAAGGACTATGTTTCTCCACCTTTATGAAATTGATGCCAAATTTTGAGGACTAGTGGGTTCCAACCAACGCGAAAAAGGTAGCAGAGCTTCTTAAAGCATGTTCGGATATGCGTCGCAATATACCAACACGTTAGACGGATAGAAACATAGTTTTGTGTATAAAAATTATATTTAGTTGTTATGCTTTAAAATTAAATTTAATAAAATACGTTTGACCGAAACTAAAAAAAAAAAAAAAATTATATTTACAACTTCTTTCGATTATAAACTCTTACAATTAAATTTTAATTGTTGATTTTCATCAATCTGGTAGTTATAATTTATTAGATCACACTTATTAATTGATTATTAATTTTCAACAAATTATAATCGTCAAATTGACAAAAATCAACAGTTAAAATTTAATTGTAAAAATTTATAAATAAAAAATTGTAAATACTCATAATGAACACCAACTATGGTACTTGGTAAGTGTTTGGGATATGCTAAAGATGAATACTATTTGGTCTCAGTAGCGTAATGAATCAGTGTAATATGTTGTGAATGAATGATTGAAGTAATGTATCTCAGATAAGTTGTGAGATGATCAGGTTGTGCAAATAGTGGGTAGTTTTTTAGGTGACATAGTGGTACCATGAAATGCATAGTGGGTGGTTATTTGTAATGGATGAAAGTTGGGAGAGAGTGGGGGAGTGAGGTGCTTCATGTAGTGGGAATAGAAAATGGGGACCATTTAATTGCTCCATAACATAAGCCCCCAGGCATTGCACAAAGTCGGAATGTCGGGGTGAAAGTAAAGCCCCCTGTGTTTATCAAATAGTCTTTTTTCGTGCAAAAGGATGTGAATGCTGGGAAAATCCAGCTAGTGACTGCTTTCGGGTTCCCAATTGCTTTGTTGTGTTGCTCGTAATCATCTCCGAGTTTGTACTTGCTTTTGGAGTTGGAGGTGATATCTCAGATTGTCAGCTCAGTCATGCAATAAATTAAATGATTATTTATTGTGTATCTGAGTAGGGTGTGAGAATCCTATAACACCCCAAATTCTAACAATTTATAGTAGCATAAATAATTTCAATAATTTTTATAAATAACAGCGGAAGTTCAAAATAATCAAATTTAGGAAGTGTTACCGCCGCACTTGTACTATGGACCGGTGCAAGGCTAAATTTATTACATTAAAAATAAAACCAAAGACTAAAGTTTAAATAAAGGAAATATGTCTTATGCATTTATTTAAACCTCATAAAATTTTTAAACTTAGAAACTAGCTAGAAATATCCGAGTCGTGACTGCCCATAGATAGTCCCATCCTTTGCAACATGCTTCACTGAAAATCTGCTCCCCCGTAAGGATCATTGCAGTTAAACAAACACAAAAGTCAGCAAAGCTGGTAATCCAAATCTGATATACAAAATAAATAAATAAACAAATAAAAAATGTAACTCATAATAATCCAATAAAATAATATAACTCAAAAATTCAAATCAAATATCAACTTGTTATTAATTATATTGATCTTTATTTAATCCATTTAGTCTATTTAGTGGAAAGAGAACCATGGTAGACCCGGGGAACCCGGCCAGTCTACCCTGAGACCCAGGAAACCCTGTCAGTCACAAATAAATCACTTTGGCCATAATCAATTCACATCTTCCTAGTGTGCACACATCTTCCCAAAGTTGCTACTAGTATCCCGGGGAACCCTGGCAGACACCACTTTGGAAAGAACGGATATAATCTTTTCCACATCAGTTTCACATCGGAGGCATAAAGCCCAAAAGTTGTGTTCATCACTTTGGGAGGTACCATCCCAAAGCTATCCTCCCACTATTAATTTTTTTTTATACAGACATAACAAAATTTTCCAAATTATTTCAAATATATGTAATATCTATTTTCTGCAGCGAACAATTAATTTCCAATTTACCAAAACATATATATATATATATTAGTGCCTCAATTTATAAAGTAAAGCACAGGATTCAAAAAAAACAATTGTAACTAAATAAATATAACTGAAAGCATGTATTTGGGCAAAAAAAATTTAATTATTGTATTTTAATTAAATAATTATGTATTTATTGTAGTTTTGAAAATAATTACGGATCTATTACACAATGTAACGCTTTTTTTGGGCATCACAAGTGACGCCTCATTTAGGCGTCTCTCACCTAAGGGAAGACACCCCAATGGGGCGTCTCTCACCTAAAGTTGACACGTGTCATTTTTTTTCTAAAAATAATAGTAGTTTAATCATAAAACTTCTGAAGGCCATACTTTTGACTCGGGTATCCAATTCAGGTAATTCTTTTTTTTGATTCCACATAACTTTTCGAGATCTACGCAATGATATCTCATTTGATATATTTTATTTCTCACAAACATAATTTAAATTTAAATTAGGTAATCCTTCTTCCTTAGAGATTTAGAATATTTATTTAATTATTTTATTTATTAATACAGATTTTTCAAATTGATTTTTGAGTTTAAATCACAAATCAAATATTTATTTTGTTTTCTTTATTAATAATAATTGTTACTTTTAATTTAAATCACAAACCAAATTTTTTTTATAATAAAAAAAAAAAATTTAATTAAATCACACATCAAATCTTGATTTAATTTTTATATTAAATCACAAACGCATAACTCAGAGGCTTCTGAGTTTGAAAATGTGACACGTGTCAACACCTGACATGTCACCAATCACGTCTAAATTGGGTTTCAATCAAGAGGCAATCACGCCTAATTTAGGTAATTTTATTTTTGATAAACATTCATAAGCCATCATTAATTTCAGATCACGAATAATAACCCAGAAGCTTATAGCACTAATCATTAATTTCAAAAATAATATCCTTCTTCCTTAGGGATTTAGAATATTTATTTAATTATTTTCTTTATTTCTACAGATTTTCAAATAGATTTTTTAGTTTAAATCACGAATTAAATCTTTATTTTGTTTTCCTTGTTAATAAAATTTTTTTATTTTAATTTTAATTTAAATCACAAACCAAAATTTTGTTATAATAAAAAAAGTATTATAAAAAAAATTAAATCATAAATCAAAATTTTATTTATTTTTTTATATTAAATCACAAACCCAGAACTCAGAGGCTTCTTGATATATTTTATTTCTCACAAACACAATTTTAGTTTGCAAGAATGATATTATAAGAGCAGTTAAACCAAGAAGCCTCTGAGTTCTGAGTTTGTGATTTAATATAAAAAAATAAATAAAATTTTGATTTGTGATTTAATTTTTTTTTATAATACTTATTTTATTATAACAAAAATTTGGTTTGTGATTTAAATTAAAATTAAAATTAAAAATTATTATTAATAAGGAAAACAAAATAAAGATTTAATTTGTGATTTAAACTAAAAAATCAATTTGAAAAATCTGTAGAAATAAAGAAAATAATTAAATAAATATTCTAAATCCTTAAGGAAGAAGGATATTATTTTTGAAATTAATGATTAATTCTTTAAGCTTCTGAGTTATTATTCGTGGTCTGAAATTAATGATGGCTTATGAATGTTTTTCAAAAATAAAATTACCTAAATTAGGCGTGATTGCCTCTTGATTGAAACCTAATTTAGACGTGATTGGTGACGTGTCAGGTGTTGACACGTGTCACATTTTTAAACTCAGAATCCTCTGAGGTCTGCGTTTGTGATTTAATAAAAAAAATAAATCAAGATTTGATGTGTGATTTAATTTAAAGAATAATTTTTTTTATTATAAAAAAAATTTGGGTTGTGATTTAAATTAAAAGTAAAAATTATTATTAATAAAGAAAACAAAATAAAGATTTGATTTGTGATTTAAACTCAAAAATTAATTTGAAAGATCTGTATTAATAAAAGAAATAATTAAATAAATATTCTAAATCTCTAAGGAAGAAGGATTACCTAATTTAAATTTAAAATATATTTGTGAGAAATAAAATATATCAAATGAGATGTTATTGCGTAAATCTCGAAAAGTTATGTGGAATCAAAAAAAGAATTACCTGAATTGGATACCCGAGTCAAAAGTTATGGCCTTCAGAAGTTTTATGATTAAATTATTATTTTTTTTAGAAAAAAAATGACACGTGTCTACCTTAGGTGAGAGACGCCCCGTTGGGGCGTCTTCCCTTAGGTGAGAGACGCCTAAATGAGATGTCACATTATGTAATAGATATGTAATTATTTCTAAAACTGCAATAAATACATAATTATTTAATTAAAATGTAATAATTAATTTTTTTTGCCTTTGCATATAAGCAAAAGTCAATGACATACTAATTTGCAAATTGAAAGAAACGAATCAGGCATCTAATTTAATGGAAAGTGACGCACAAAAATCGAGAAGGATATTTTTGTTTTGTGAACAATGTTTATATAAAAGTAACAACAATTATAATTTGAATTCAATTTAAAGAATTGCACAGAAACCGAAAGAAATTTGCAGCAAAGTGTATACATGCAGTTCCGAGTTCGGCAGAAGCAAATTGAGAAAACATTTGTAATCGAATATATATATGCATATAGTAATTATCAACAAAATCGAATTTATAACGAAAGTAATTATATATACAGGTCAACACAATTATTTGGGATTAGGATTACATACAATATATTTCATATAAGACAACCCTATGATATATTTAGGGTCATAATTACCCTATCAAAAATTCATATAAAATTAACCTAAGACTTCTAAGGATTAGGATTACACGTACCAAATTTCACATAAAATATAATCTAAAAATACCTAGGGATTAGGATTACCTGGTCTCCGTTTTCGCTAACTTCTAGAAGAAAAGAGTAATTTGGGGTAGAGAACCGGTTGGTAACCATAAGAATATAAAATAAAATAAACTAAGTTTTTGAACTAAGAAGAGAGAATAGTAGAGGAGAAATGTTGAAGAGTGAATTGGTTTGGTTAGGCTAGGCCTCTATTTATAGTTGAAGTTTTGGGCTTAGATATGGGTTTCGTGCATTTATTTCCTTTTTCTTTTTTGATGTATTTGACTCATATATTGGCTTCATACATTACTGACTCAATGATGACTCATCATATCTAAACAATTTATGTTTGTTGACTCATCCTAATCCAATCAAACATTACCAATCAAATAATCAAACATTAAAGCATAATGATCAATCAAATAATCACAATTTATCACCCATTATTATTAATTTATTGTATTACAAATTACTATTATAAATCCTATATGACGGTCTTGCACGATAGTCATGTTCACTCTGAATTGTAAGGAATTATGAGCTCGGGCCCTTTAAGGACGCAGGTGCTCATGACCTCGGAAGGGCACAAGACTTGATGCTTGAAGTCCATTGTTGAACCCGGGTGATGTATCAAGCAATATTTTTTCTTTTGCTTGTTTCTTTTTGTTTGCTGATCGGAGATATTGACTTGAACACCTTCTTATTTTAATAGACTATTCTTAGGCTGTTATCTGAGTTTGATATACTTGATTGCTTTGTTGCCATTTGTTGGGCGTGAACTTGTTGGTTGCTTAATATTTTTTTTGAAAGGACGTTCCCTTAATTTAGTTCATCAAGAGAAAACACATTTGTTCTCTTGACTTCAATCCAAGTGTGCAAGTGCACGCATCAAGTAATAAATGGGACTATTAATGCCCAGATTATCGTTCTTACGATGATAGAACTCTAAATTATACCTTAAACTATTTTATAAAGAATTAAAAATGAAAAGAAAAGACAGTATTTGAACTGATTGGTCGAACCTTCCCTATTATCTTGACAACGTTCCTCAAGGATAGTAGGTTTAGTTTGACTTCAAACAACTCCTCGCGTCGTTATATATGAAATCCTTCTTGATGAGAGAAGGAACGACAATATTCATTGGAGATTTAATGTTGTGAACGACTAATCCCTTGTAAGGGATTGTGAATCCTTTCGAGTTATACCCAAGAGTACACTGTTCTCCCCATTTTTCAGGCGAATAGAGTTGTACAGTCAAAGTATAACCCTAGGATATAGTGTTTGATGACATCCTCAAGTCTAGGACGATTTGCACTAAAAAACGATGAGTGACTTTACAAATCCAATTATATTCTCTACAATGAATCCTTGTGAAGTCTCTCGGCGAGTTAGTTCAGTGCCATATATTCTCTAACAGATCCACCCACGACATCAGCTAAGGCATCACTATGCATGCATTCCATGAGTTCCCTACCTTGTATCTCCATGCAAGTAGATGATATCGTACTAGTCTTATAGAGATCACCAATGCCCTATCTTGGTGATTCAAGACCAGGAAGAAGTTTCAGGCAATAGACATGTAGTGTCCTCAAGTCCTCATGATCATGATCCCTATCATGAATCCTCGAGTGAACACTTGTTCTATTCCTAGGGCCTTTATCTTTAAACACATATTAACCGTAAAATATATGTGAAACTTAAATATGATAAAGATAAAATAGTACAAGGTATTCATATGATAAATCATTTGTCTCTAGAACACCTACATACTAACATGAAGCTCTAGATAGCCTAGAGCCTTGTGATTATGACCCACCTCCATAACCCCTGAAGGAAGGAGGAAGAGTCTCCTCAAGCTCAACCTTTTCTTATGGGGGAATACCCATTCCTGTTAACCACCACTCATTTGTACTAATTGACCTAAAAGGCCTAACCGTAGGAAATGGTCTAGGTTCTGGGCTGGTAGAGTCTGACCTTTCAGCCATTCTTCTAATCTCAAATGGGTAGAAAACTCTTCATAAACAAAGCTAGAAGCAAAATCCCATAAACGCATAAAACCTAGAAAATATGAACTACCTTAAAAAACAAATGAGAGTGTAGGATGAAACAAAATCTCAAACATTCAGAAAACAACCAACATTCAGAGGATTTCAAGAAATGCAAGCAAACAAAGGAAAAAGATGAAGAAAATACCTGGTATTTATATTAGACAGACGCAGAGGTTCGATGAAGCTTTTCATAGGAACACTGCTAGTATCTTACTCAATTGAAAATGTGTCACGAAAGCAAATCGGCAAAAAGAAAGAAAGACAGATATGGAAGAGAAGAGATAATAACTTCAGCAAAGAAAGAAACACAAAGTGGAAACACATACACATTCCCTCCAAAACCCTTAAGGTTAAATTACGAAAAGAAACCAAAGGGTATATGCATAAAAACATAGCTAAAGTGAAACAATTTTACATCAAGCGGGACCCGTATCAACAGAAGGTCAAAGGGTTAATACATTAACCCACACGTAATGAAGATAGCATTTAATGTTTCTGACAGTTAAAATCGCATCAACCGTTTATTAAGCAACAAAATGACTGATTACCAAAGCCCACTTAAGTGCAAAAACTATGAGTACGTGGCAAGTATCTCGCCACAAGTGAAAACAAAGAATCTCGAGTGAAGGATACATCTTGCTTGAAGAATGCATTTTGAATGAAGAAAACATCTCGCTCCTCATGCCTGCAGCATAAACAGCAAGCTAGGGGACTTTTGATTTGGACCTATTATATACGAAATTGAGGCCCAATTATTAAAGGCCCAAAGGACCCCTACAACATAGTAGCTAAGGCATACCATCCTACAAAGGAGGCATGGATCTCGCTAAATACTTGGCTAGCAAGCCAACGTGACTTAACCTGAAAGAAACCGTGATTGCTTAGATCAGCAGCTTAGGCAAGTTGGCTACCATCAAGAACCAGTGAAAGGATGGAAGCTTCTGCTTACAACCACACCTACTGAATCTACTATTGAGCAGAGGCTTGTCTACCAAGGAATAGCCTGAGAGAGGCCACCCTTCTCCATCAATAAACATGAACACCGTCTAATGAAAGATGGTGAGAAACAAGACGCTCAATCACTATAAATACAGAGGCTTTAAGCCCATATACAATATCTCTCTTTGAATGCTTGAACCTCATTGAATACTGAATTGACTTGAGCATTGCGTGAGAGTGCTATTGCAGGTACCCCCATTCGCTCTCAAACTGCTCAGATACACTAAGATGTTGTCCAACCATCTCACAACACATTTCATCACCCCGCCAAGCATCCCAACATCTCGGCAACAACACTATATCCTTCATTCTCTTCATCAACATCCTCATCTTCAACTGTGTGTGATTAGGCCCAACCCAATTGGTGTTGGACTGATCAAGTATAAAAAAGACAAGCCTAACGATACAGATAAATGGAATGAATCATAATATAGAATGTAACGAAATTTTTATTACTTTTAGATTGTTTAATATATAATTGAATAAAATGAAACTTGATGAAATGTAGTCCATTACATTCTATATTCAATCTTTGGAATTGTATTCCATCCCAAATTGAAAGACGAGATGAAAAAAAAATGGTACCAACCTATTTATTACTAATCTCTTTAAGATTCCATTCACTTAAATAGTAAAATAAAGACTTTACTCCTTTTTATCTTACAATATTTAAATAATGATTTGATAGTTTCATTCCATTTTCTGTCATTTCATTTCACTTAACAGGTTTATTTTTTTGGTACAATCACTTAAAAGATATTTAAATATAGGCCAAGATGGCATAGAAAATTGGTTTGATTCTTATCAATGGACAGGTTCACAACTAAAACACTTTGACATGATTATCAAAGTTGAATATGAAATTAACCCGATCTTATTAAAATGATATATGAGATAATTCATTTTCCTAATAAATACTAAAATTAGACTAATAGGGATAAGGTGACCGCTACCAGCCTACCATGATTTGCAACTAAAAGGCCTTCGTCGGTAACAAGGCCATGCCTATTTTGTCAGAGCTTTGAAGCCTAGCCCAATTCGGAGGCAAGTTTCACCCATAAAGCGTAGCAAAACTAATAGGCCGCTTAGCCATGCTCTCTATTGAGTTTGAACAACAGATCAAAAGAACAGAAACTATCAATTTCACACAAAAATTAATGAACTGCGTTTTGTATTTAGCCCGTTCAACCCATAACACTTAATGAGAGTCAAAACACTATAAAGCCATAAAAATCGGTGTTTATTAGTTTAAACTAGTTTATTTTATTTTGTTTTATTTTATTTTTTTAAAATTTTTAACTCAACCAAGAACAATATTTTTAGACAAATAAAGGTCTAATATGTCAAATTATAGCCATCGTATAAGTAAATCATGAAATGAGTTATATATACTCTTTTAACTTTTATACATGTTATATGTTCATCAATTCATTATTTCATGTGAGACTTGTAAGTTGTAAGTATATATAACATCTTTGTTATATATATATATATATATATATATATATATATATATATATATATATATATACCGATCTTAATTATCCCTTTGAGACGAATCGGTCTCTTGAATATTTTCACAAATTTTCAACTTTTTGAATCAGGACTTAGTCACGGTTAAAATTTTTTGTTCTCCTAAAAATGTATAGCTTACAAATGGGTGTATATATAACATCTTTAGTTATATATATATATATATATATATATATATATATATATATATATATATATATATATATATATATATATTCGTTTTTCCTTCAGTTATTATATATAAGCCATATGCAGTAAGTCCAATATGACGTCGTTTTGGAACGGAAATCATGGTATTTTTGTAATTTTAATTTATTTCAGGGTTATAATAGTCTTTATATTTATAATTTTTTAAGATTTCAATACCAAAACGACGTCGTTTTGAGGATAAATGCAAATAACTTATCTACCGTAAATGCAGAAACATTTTTCCCATATATATATATATATATTACTGTGTATCTAATTATCACAATTTTTTTATGATTTAACTATGGTCGAATAAATAAATTATGAGCTAATGTTTTCACCGATTAAATGACCAACCCATCAATTTTTTAAGAGTAAATACATTTTTTGGTCCTCAACAAATTTCACGATACCCACTTTAGTCCCTAGCAAATAAAAAGACCCATCGTAGTCCCTAAAAAATTCAAAATGGACCCATTTTAGTCCTTTTAGGGACTAATATGGGTCTTTTTTGAATTTGTGAGGGACCACGATTTCAACTAAATGGATCCATTTTGAATTTATTAAGGACCACAATGGGCCTTTTTATTTGCTAGGGACTAAAGCGAGCATCATGAAATTTGCTGAGGACCAAAAAGATTATTTACTCATTTTTTAAAAATATCACTACCAATCTCAACCCTCCTAAAGAAGTATTCAAGTATATAAAAGAATAACCATATGGTAAAAAGTTGATTTTTTTTTTATGAAAAAAATATTTGGAGTTAATGCAGAAAACAGAAATCAAATCAGAAATATATGAATAAGTTAAATTGACTATTCTATTCTTGTTTATTTTGAAATACAAATTGACTATTCTATTCTCATATAGAGATAAAGTCATAGCAAAAGAAAAGCCGTTTCCAAAACATTGATGTCACACATGCACTACAACTGCGTGCCTAGTGCCGACACCAAATTTATAACTACGTTTTATATATCGGGAAGTTAAACAACAAGAATTAAAATTTTCACGAGGAATTGCTGGAGATTCCCCTTTACGTATGTTCATAAAATTGTAAATTAAAATTATCACTAGCCGCACGAGCTTCTTCATTGGATTCTCCTTATCCATGACCATGTGCATGCTCTTTCTCTCTCCCTTCATGTTTTTTTTGTCTTCCATGACACCATTCCCTTCATCAAATAATTTACACAAAACTTGCATATATATGGACAACTTTTTTAGTTTACATATTCCATTACGAAGCTATCTATTATCTTTGGATTCTCATTTTGCAGCTGCAGATGCTGTACCTTTTTTCGATTTTTTTTTTAGATATTTTCGAATAACGTCGAAGATAAGGGTGACGGCGAATATACCGTTAATTAGCCAGCATCTTAATTTACCGGTGATATGAAACTTTGTCATGAATGCAACTTTAATCAATAAAGATTTAGGAAGCACTTATACGAATACTGGAAATGTATTAATACATTATATCAAAAGGGAAAAGTATTTGTCATTTTAAATGACATAAAGTTATGTCATTTTAAGAGATAGATAGACATAGAATAAATTTTTTTATTTAAATTTTAAATTAAAAAAAATCACCCACTTTCTCTCTCCCGTGATTTTTATTTTCTGTGTCTATCTTTCTCCTAAAATGACATAACTTATATCATTTAAAATGACAAACACCAAGCTCACATGATAAGTTTTAAAAATCATAATACATGATATGGTTAGGAATATATATATATATATATATATATATATATATATATATTTGAAAAATTTTATATAAAAAGGAAATAGGTACAATGCGATAAAAAATAATTTACATAATATACTTTCATGCTATGACTATATATAACGTGGTAACAAAAATATTTAAAAATAACATTTCACACCAAATTTTTTATATTATTTTATATAGTCATAAAAAAAACAAAACATATTTCAGCATATTCTTTCTATTTCTTGTTGAACGACTAGAATATAAAACTAATTTTTTTGTATGCTAATATTCTTATTAACATTATGGATTATGTGTGGAATGCATTTTGTTCGGTACGAAGGAAATTAACGAAAAGAAATAAAAGGAGAAGAAGAGGAAATTAAAAAGCATTAAGCTATTTACCAAGGGGAAAAAAACATTAAGCTCCACATTCAGAAGGGTAACAAAATGTGGGTGGTGAATTCGTGTCATGTGAAGATTTGACCTGAAAATCAAACTGTACCTTGAACGTCAAGGATGTAAATGGATTAGCCGGCTCACCAGGACCTACATTTTAGTCTATATTAGGTCATGTTTACTTATTACAAATAGTCAAATAAAACAGGCATAAACTTTTAAAAATTTCTATTTAAAAAACAAGTCATTAGTTTTTTTATATAAGTCGGGTCTATAAGCTTACACGTCATATTATTTATTTTAAATAATAAGTGAAATTATTATTTTAATAATTTTGAAAAAAATAACAATATTATTTTAATTATTGAATGTTTAATAAGCTTAAACATGCTAACAAGTTTAGGTCAAGGTTTTTATTTTTTAAATATAAGTCAGACTAAACTCATAATTTGAACCTACACAGGCTAACAGGTCAGGCTAGTCCTAAGTTTCTTTGCATAGACCTGGCCTATTAAAGCAAAAATCTAGCCTAACATATTTACACCCCTATCAAACATAACATATTTTTGTTCATGAGTCAAAAATTGAAACTCGGACAAGACTCGCCATGGGTTCACACGGGTTGACCAGTAAAAATTTTAATTTTTTTTAAATAATTAAAAATGAAAGGAAAAAATAAATAAAATAAGCGAATTTAAGCGTGACCTGCAACGAGTAGTCAAAATCACCAAAATTTTAATTTTTTTTATATTTTTTGGACAAAATTTTTTTTTGCGAGTTGATATACGGGTTAACCTATGACACAAAATAATAATAATTCATGTCATTTATCCAAACTCGTATACGACCAAATTTATTTCACGGGTTGACACGATGTTTATTTTATTTCGTGTTGCATATCATGACAAGTTTTGTCATCCCTATCTAAAAGTTTCTTTTCTACCTCCTCTAGCAGAGTCACAAAAGTTTTGTGAAAGGGGGCAAAATTACAATTATAGTATTCCTTCTAAATTATAATTATTTATATATGGAACCAAAAAACATAAATGATATGCATTAATAACTAAAGACTTCTTAGAATTTAAGGGTGTGATTACATTTATGGGTTCAATTTTCTCGGGTAAGATATAAGTATCTCATGCTATAAACACATCTTGCGTAGGGTTCAATCTATTAAAAAAAACAAAACAAAAATGATAGGAGAAAACAATTCTCCTATAACACGAGAGTTGTTTTCTCCTTACATTTATATGACAAAAAATAATACAAATGACACTCAATTATAAACTTATATAAAGTTGGAGGGGTCGGCCGCCCTCCCTAGCTCCACCATTGAGTTTCTGTTTGGGTTGTTTGGAGACGACACTATCCAGATAACATTTGGGCAAAGGAGAGCTATCAGATGAAAAGCACATATATTCGATAAACTTGAAACATTTGAAATGATATGTATCAGCATGTTGATTAAGCAAAGTATATATATTATTCACTTAGCTTATTATAATAATGTAAACCATATTGATGAAGCCAAATTCAATCAACTTCTCTGCAGGCATTACCTGAAGGCCAAAGTTGATAATCTAAATAAAACTACACATACATTGGAGAAACCACAGATATTAGGTAAATCAAAAATACACGAACATACAAATTTACTGAGTTTCATCCTATACAAAGCTAGATAAATACCATCACTCCACCAGCAAAACCAAAACCGAATCCATAAAAATAAGTAATATTAAGAATAACCAAGAAGTCAAGCCTAATAATTATGTAAATTCTGCACTTGCATACTACAAAATAGTCATAAACCCTATCACTTCAAATGATCAGAAAATGAACTGAAATTCATACTTTACTTGTAGTGAATTAAACTATAATCTAAGCTGATACATTTTTAAGTGCAGAAAAGAAAAATAGCTCTATATCAGGTGAAGCAAAAAATGCTATTGGGGATCTATTCAATGAGCAAGTGGGTGTTACTCTTCTCTTCTTTGGAGCTGGTGGACATGTTAAAACCTCTGGTATTCTGAACCTTTTAGCCTTTGGTGTAGAACAGCCATGTGTAGATTTATCTTCCTTATTATCCTCCTCAACATTCTTGTTAACCTGTTCTTGAGAGCTTGAAGAAGTAGTTGTAGCATACTCACAAGGCCCTGCCATTGATTTTTGCTTCTTTTTTTCCTCAAGTTTTTGCCACTTCCTTCGAGTTCTTGTAGCAGCTGGTGCCATGATCTCAGGTACTGCTAGCTAAATCCTATAAATGGGTACCCTCTAAACACTTGAACAAAGGTTAGTTGAAAAGCTCAGTTTGCATATGTAAATGGGGACATAGAAAAAGACCTTTACTTTGTATGATTTCTGCTGCAACCCAGTAGAGAAATTAACCATATAGTCAGCATTTGAAACAGCAAAGAATCTTCATGGCATAAAACTATTTGAGAGGTTGAAAAGTTCATGTCCTGCCATAACATGTACACTGGTAAATAAAAAAAAAAATGAAGAAAAGAAAAGAAAAACAATACTACAGTAACAAACTACTACCACTATAGGAGATTAAATTTTATTCTAATAGCCTCTATATACCAAATCCTTATAAGATAGAAAACCCTCTGAGGCCCCTGAGCTAGCTTTTTCCCCTATATGAACTTGAAGATCATCTTTCTGCTCCAGGTTACATAAGGTGGCCCCACTTATTAGTATTATTTTATAGCAAAAGTTGGAGAAGACACGTAGAAAGGGAGATCTTCTTTATGGTTCTATTTTTCTTTTTTTTTATATACAATAGAATTTTTTAGAGCGAACTTGGAGGAGTGATAAATTTGTTAACTAAAAAGTCACAAGTTTGAATTTAAAAAATATTTTCTTTCTAAATATGCAAGCATGTAAGGGCAAATTCTATTGCATAAGACTTCCCAATTTGTGATAACAGAGGTGAGGCTCTATTGTCATTGTATTTTTTCAAAAAAACTATTTTCCAGACTTTAACAATGACTTTCTGATCATAAAAAATAATCTTATGGGTGGTCAAAAACTTGACCTCGTATAATTGAACTTTTATAACTAAAAAATAAAAAAGTGATAGAGGTAAAACTATGAGTTTTAGAATTTGTTTATTCTATGATAGGTAAGAAAGGACCAATAAAAAACTAATAAAATTTAAGTTGTCGCTTGTTGGTTGGCACCCAGCAGTTGTCTATACGTTGTGTAATAATACAGATCACGTATCTTACGATTGAAAGTTGTGATCTTTATTCCAGCCACAATCTGCATGCGAAGATTAATTTTCCTAATAATTCTGGAAAGAAAAGCAAACTTTTTTTTTTAGTAAATGAAAAGTAAACTTACCTAATGTACTAGAATAATTGCTTTTGCTTTGGGTGGGTTGGTTGAGAATTCTAGCTCATGCAAAATTAATTAATGAATTCTAACAATCAGCATGGCCCAAAACAAAAAGGACAAAGCACCTCAAACAATATCAACAAGTAGTTTATGTACAAGAAACTCACAAAACAAAAAAACAAAAAACAAAAAACTGCCTCAAATTTAGGCGCGTTATATTTTTATATATGTGCACATATTTCATTAAGCAATCAAAAAATGTAAATAAGACACAAAAAGCAGTACCCATTAACATATATACAACGCATTGAGTGTAAATTTATTTTATTAAGATTAAATTATGTATATCTTTGTGGCATAATTTTATTCTAAAGTTTTAAACATTTTTATGATTGCGCATCATCAACAAATTTAATATATAAAATAATTGTTACTCTAATTTAGTTTTATCATAATCGAGTTAAACCAGACAGGCTAGCTGGTCTAACCATGAAATGGACATTTACCGAAATATAATTTAGTTTCATAGTTGAATTCATAATTAGACTATATGAAGTTATGAACTAGTCAAATTAATCAAAATCTCATTGAACCAGTCAAATAACTAGTTGAACCAAACAGCTAATTTGTTTTAGGGTCTAGTGTTTGTCATTTTAAATGACACAAAATTGTGTCATTTTTAATGAAACTACGTCGTTTTGGTGTGTTTTATCATTTTCTCTAATTTATAAAATTAGAAATAAAAAGAAAATGGAGGAGAGAGAATGTAAAAACACACTAAAATGACGTAGTTTCATTAAAAATGACATAACTTTGTGTCATTTAAAATGACAAACATTTTTCCCTTTGTTTTTATTACAAAAATTATATAATATTTCTCATATTTCATAAGCACTTATATATTCCACATTATACTGAACAAATTACGTTTATGATGTTTTTAATTCAATCATTCAATTTAAAAGGTTGAACTAAAACTAAAACTAAAAGTTACACCAGTTCATTGTATGATCTGTTCTTAACAATATTACTGTAATGAAAATCTTTCAATAATGATACAATTGATCAACAAACAATAGGCAATCATGCGTTTCACGTTTATCTGAGTAGTAGCAGTGAAATTCCAATCCAATGCTAAATTCATATTATACACTTAAAAAAATAAAAAATAAAACAAGCAATCCCAATCCAAACTTATTTAGAGCCCGTTTGTTTGGACTTCACAAAAAAGTAACTTTTATCTCTTCTTTATTTTAGAATTGTTTTTTATAAAAGTTAAAGTTATTTATATTTTTAAAAAAATATTTAACTTTTGAAAAAAATATTTGACTTTTCTTTTTTCTTAGAAGTTAAAATTTTTAGCTTATGAAAAAAGTAGGTTTTTGGCTTTTTTTATGACTTCTGCTTTTTTTTAAAGTAGACATCCAAACAAACTAAAAATAAAAAGTGCTTTTTTTTCTTGAAAAAAACAGCTTTTTAAAAAAAAAAATTATCCAAACGAGTCCTTAGTTGCAGTCTAGCTTTCATTTTGACCAAAAGAAAAGTTAGATTTTGGTAGAGAACTTTTAATGGGCCAGCTATTGGGCGTGTACATAGTATTGACTTTTGAAATCAGAAAAGAACCAAAAAATACATGACGCCCACCGTGGGGCTCGAACCCACGACCACAAGGTTAAGAGCCTTGCGCTCTACCAACTGAGCTAGACGGGCTACATGAAGCAACGTGGATAAGAAAGATAGATCAAAAGTGAGAACCAGGCAATGGGACAATCCAAAAGTACCTGGACCCACAAACTTAACAATAGGCAGTGTAGCCCAATGGACACATAAAGTAGCCATGAGCCAACCCATTAACCTCTTTTAAGATTAGAAAACGGGGTTGAACCACAGATTTCTCTAGCAAGGTGTACAAGGTTGGATTACTATGCGACCAGAATTTTGTACACGCGGATTTAATTTGATTTGGCAACATTTCAACCACCAGTTCTTATGCTTTGATTTACAAAAACAATAAAAATATAAAACAGCATTAATTAATAATTAACACTATAGCCTTTATAATTTACATCCATAAAAAGTAGTTGTAATGAAAGCCAGAATGTTATCTAATGAGAAGAGTATGTAAGGAGCGCATCATTGCAAGCATCAATTCAAAAAGAAACACTCACAATAATGTAATAGACCAAGATTATTATTGAAAACTAAACTCCTATCTTAGCCTACTCTGTCCTTGTCCGCACATATCAAAAACATAATGCTCGTTCTCAAGTAGAGAGACATAAATTAAGGCACATGCCGCATATCAGAAATGAACACTGTTGAATATCAAGGACAAGAAGATTTATAAGTAATTCATGTGTTTCAACTACACAGCGGAAAGTCTATTATATAATTTAAAAAAAAGAAAATACAGAGAGATATACATGATATGAGACTTCTATACTACTATTCTAAACTATTATTTACAACACTCCTCCTCAAGCTTGTTACATAAGTGATCTATCCTAGGCTCTCTCAAAGACTTAGTGAAAACATCAGCTAATTGATTAGTTGAGTTAACAAAACTAGTGACTATATCTCAAGAGAGAACTTTTTCTCTAACAAAATGACAGTCTATTTCAATGTGCTTGGCCCTTTCATGAAACACTAGATTGGAAGCAATATGTAAAGCAGCTTGATTATTGCAAATGAGAGATATTGTGCCAATGTCTCCAAATCTGAGTTCCTTCAATAGTTGTTTTAACCAGATAAGTTCACAGGTGGTTGTGGCCATTGAGCGATATTCTGCTTCAGCACTTGATCTGGCAACTACATTTTGTTTCTTGCTTTTCCAAGAAATCAAGTTACCTCCAAGGAATACACAATACCCAGATGTGGATCTTCTATCACTGGGGGAACCTGCCCAATCAGCATCTGAGTATCCCTCAACTCTGGTATGCCCTTTGTTTTTATAGAGGAGACCTTTACCTGGAGCATTCTTGATGTACTTGAGGATACGGATCATTGCATTCCAATATTCTTCACAAGGAGAATTCAAGAACTGACTTACTACACTGACTGCAAATGAGATGTCTGGTTGAGTAACTGTAAGATAGTCCAGCTTCCCAACCAATCTTCTATACCTTTCTGGATCTGAAAATAGCTCCCCTTGGTTTGGCATAAGCTTGACATTATCCATGAAAGTTGTCTCCTCTAGAATGTCCATAGCATATTTCCTCTAGGATATCACAATACCATCCTTGGATTGAGCCACTTCAATTCTCAAGAAATATCTTAGTCTTCCGAGATCCTTTGTCAGAAAATGATGACTGAGATATTATTTTAACTGAGTAATGCCTTGATGGTCATCACCTGTAATGACAATGTCATCAACATATACCACCAAATAAATGGATCCAGAGTCTGAGTGGCGATAAAAGACTAAGTGATCAGCCGCACTTCGAGTCTTACCAAACTGCTGGACAATGATGCTAAACCTCTCAACCCAAGCTCGTGGAGACTATTTGAGACCATACAAAGATTTGCGGAGTCGACAAACTAGACTGGACTCCCCCGGAGCAACAAATCTAGGAGGTTGCTCCATATAAACTTCTTCCGTAAGATCGCCATTGAGGAAAGCATTTTTGACATCCAATTGATTAAGGGGCCAGTGACGGATAGCAGCCATAGTAATAAAGAGGCGAACAGATGCCATTTTTTCCACAGGGGAAAATGTGTCCCCATAATCTTCACCAAACACCTGAGTGTATCCCTTGGCCACCAAACGTGCTTTGAGATGATCCATTTATCCATCAGGACCAACCTTGACAGTAAATATCCATCTATATCCAACAACAGATTTTCCAAAGGAAAGAGGAACCAGATCCCAAGTACCACTACCATGAAGTGCACACATCTCGTCAATCATAGTCTGTCGTCATCCGGGATGGGATAATGCCTCACTTGTAGTCTTAGGAACATATATAGAAGACAAAGAAGAAAGACAAGCAAAATGTGATGGAGAAAGGCGATGATAACTCATATTTATTGGATACCTAGGTGGAGGACGAATATTACGAGTACCTTTTCGGAAAGCAATGGGTAGGTCAATGTCAGAGGGCGGGACCGAAGTTGCAGGAGTTGATGACGGCAGATCTGAGTTCATATGAACCTCATCAATGTCTTGGGGTATGGGTGGATGTGACCGACAGTGATAAACTTGGAGAGGATGATCTAATGCTGGGACATATGGAGAAGTGAGAGTAGGCGGTGGTGGTGTGGAATCTGGTGCCGGAACATATTGAATTGGAACAGAGGGTAAAGGTAATTGAGTATCAATAGATTCATCGGGAATGGAGGTGGAGCTAAAAAATGTCACAGACTCAAAGAAAGTAACATCTGTCGAGACAAAAGAGCGATAGAGACTGGGAGAGTAACACTGATAACCTTTTTGTGTCCGGGTGTAACCGAGGAACACATTTTTGTGGGATTTGGCAGACAACTTGTCACGATTGGGACTGAGTTCATGGACAAAACAACTAGAACCAAAAATACGAAGGGGTAAGGAATGTAAAGGCTGACGGGGAAACAAGATAGAGCACGGTACCTGGTTACCAAAGACATAGGAAGGCATGCGATTAATGAGATAGCATGCGGTTAGAACAGCATCACCCCAAAAATTAGTAGGAACATTCCCATGAATTAAGAGTATCCGAGCTATTTCAATAAGATGACAATTTTTTCTTTCAGCAACCCCATTTTGTTGGGGGGTGTGCGCACATGATCTGTGGTGAAGAATGTCGTGAGAGGTCATGAATGATTGAAATGGTTGAGACAGATACTCACAAGCATTATCACTACAAAAAGTGCGGATAGGAATACCAAATTGAGTAAGAATTTCATGATAAAATTTCTGAAATATGGATAACAACTCAGAGCGGGTTTTCAGTAAAAATAACCAAGTGTTTCGAGAATAATCGTCAATAAAGGTAACAAAATATCTATAACCCCGATTTGATTCAGTATGACTGGGTCCTCAAACTAAAAGGAGAGGAGGCACGCTGATTGACTCTATCAGGAAAAGAACTGCAAGTATGTTTCCCGAATTGACATAATTCACATTGCAAAGTGGACAGCTTGGACAAACGTGGCACCATCTTCTGGAGCTTTGTACGACTAGGATGACCTAATTGAGCGTGAATAGTGAGTAGAGAATCTAATGCAGAATGAGCATGAGAGGAGCTGGAGAGCAAGTAAAGGCCATTGGACTCAAATACGCCGCCAATTGTCCTCCCCGAATTTCAATCCTGTAAAACAACAGAATTTTGGGTAAAAGAAATGAGACAATTAAGAAAACGTATTAAACGGCTAATGGAAAGGAGATTAAAGGATGAACCAGGGACATAAAGCACATTATCAATAATAATGGAGGGAAAGAGATGTACTATTCCAATCCCATGAGACTGAACCTGGGAACCATTTGCCATAGTGATAGCAGGAAAATAATCAAAGGTAGAAAGAGAGGAAAACAAAGATTTATTATCAGAAATATGATCAGATGCACCAGAATCAAGAACCCAATGATCAAATGATGAACTTTGAGTGAAACCAGCAACACTATTACCTGTATGCACAACAGTAGCAGTGGAACCAGGGATCGTGAGCTGAGAAATATCTTGAGGAAGGATAAATGAGCTAGAATCAACCTTGAATCAAGAACAATTTGCTGAAACAAAGATGTCGTGAACAGTAATGAAAAGAGGAGAAATGCTTCGGAAGGGCCGCAACGGACTCGGAACCACAAGTTAAGGATCGATCTGAACACAGAAGGATAGGGTGATCCTGACGGTGGAAGTCGTGCGTATGTTTCACGCGCGTGAGGGTGCGTAAGTGAGAATTTGGGAGCAGGCCTTGGACGGAAAGAACTTCCTCCTTGTGACGATCACAACTGTGGGTGACTCGTTGAAAAATGTGCTGAAAAAGTGATCGGTAGTGGCGGTCAACAGCGGTCAAACGGTGGTCCACTACCCTGGCAACCTCTGATGACGGTGGGTCTTGCGACGTTGGGTTGATCGACTTCTTCTGAGTCCGTTGATGTACTTTTTATCAGAACGATCGCTGAAAAAAAAATTCAGTGGAAGACGGTGGTGGCAGACGCTGGCCGAAAACTGACGACGGTGACAGTTTCCGGGAAGATTTTTACTCAGTAGACAGTGGGTCTACCGGAAAGATGCGGATCTAATTAGGCTTTAATACCATGTTGAATATATGTTGAGACATATAAAACCATTAATGTAGCCTCACCCAAAAGCTTAAGCTTTTGGGTTGAATTGGTTCTTTACATGGTATCAGAGCCTCGTGTCTCGGGTTCGATCCTCGTCGTCCCTCATTTTCTCTTACCAAATTTCTTAGCACAGGTAGGCTGGGCCTGTTGCATCATCCACCTTTCAAGCCTAATAGGCTCTCTTGTGAGGGGGGCGTTGAGACATATAAAACCATTAATATATAACCTTACCCAATCGATTAAGCTTTTAGTTAAATTGATTCTTTACAAATAGCAATGTCTTCACAGTTTAGAGTCACTATCCCGTATAGGATAAGAGGCAAAAAAACAATAAGCACCGCTATTTGTCACCTAGAAGTTAGTCCTACTATACACATTAAATATGAAGGCAATTAAACATGAAAAGTAAAGGAACAAAACTTCCTACTAATTGAGCAGGCACCTATACTTCTGATTTGATCTGAACCATTTTCTTCTGAATCATCTATCTGCAACTGCCTCTGAAAGGCAAATGGAGGTGGTGGGGGATCAACATTCAATGTACCATCAAGTACTCTTGCTACCTCCCCCATTGAAGGTCTCCTACGTTCATCCATTTGAAGGCACCAGAATGCAATTCGTAATGCACGCACCAGTTGTAACCACCTTCCATTCTTTTATCAACCACATTAGCTACCCTCTCTTCCATCCATTCTTTATATGCCCACTCACAAAGTTCCACGTGTACGTGATCACGAGACGCGGTTATCATAGTTAAAACTAACTTGCCAAAATCCTCTACATCCTTCTCAGCTGAAAAGCCACAATATGTTGCGTTACCATCTACCCTAGCAAACCCAAATTCAGTCACCTTGGCACCTAAGTTTTCATCCAACCTTAACATTTTCACATTTATGGCTTATAAACTCCCTACACCCAGAGTGCAAATAAGAGATGGCCTTTGCCACACTTGGCACGTAGTAAAAAAGCTGTGACTTTTAGAATTTGTTTATTCTATGTTTGGTAAGAAAGGAACGATAAACTAATAATTTTTTATTTTTATTTTTTGGAAAATAAACCAATAAACTAATAAAATTTAAGTTGTCTCTTGTTGGTTGGCACCCAGCAGTTGTCTGTATGGTGTTTAATAATACAGATCACGTATCTTACGATTGAAAGTTGTGATCTTTGTTCCATCCACAATCTGCGAAGACTAGTTAATTACCTAATTATTCTGGAAAGAAAAGTAAAATTACCTAATGTACTATATAATTAATTAATATAGCTTTTGCTTTTGGTGGGTTGGTTGAGAATTCTAGCTCATGCAAAATTAATTAATGAATTCTTACAATCAGCATGGCCCAAAACAAAAAGGACAAAGCACCTCAAACAATATCAACAAGTAGTTTATGGACAAGAAGCTCACCTAAAAAATATGTGCATATATTTCATGACCCAATCAAAAAATGTAAATAAGATATAAAAACCAGTACCCATCAAAGTCCGTACAACTCATACATAATTCACAACTCCTAATTAACAAATTCTTAAGTCCTATATAAAAGAATCATCTCTGTGTGTGTGTGGTCGTATTCTATGTATAAGAGGCTGGAGTTCACGCCCTAGAGGCTAAAGCTGATGTGTCGTCCCAGTCCATCAAAACTAAATATCATGATGTTTCTTTTTGCAATAGGATTCCACCAAGGATTGCTCCCAAATAGGTCCTTAGTCGTCCAGGATTGACAAATTAATCTAAAACTTCTGCCCCAATTTTGAAGTTAACGTGTAAATTTATTTTATTATAAGATCAAATTATATATATCTTTGCGGCATACTTTTAGAAAAAAAATTTATACATTATCATGATTGTGCATCATTAAAAAATTTAATATATGAAATAATTGCTACTCTAATTTATTTATTTATTTATTTTATCTTATGGCACAAAATGAGGGCTTTGCTAGTTGCTACTATAATTTAGTTTTGTCGTTAAACCAGACAGGCTAGCTGATCTAACCTTGAATTGGACATCTACCAAATTATAATTCAGTTTCATAGTCGAACTCATAGTTAGACTATTTGAAATAGTCAAATTAATCAAAATATTATTGAACCAGTCAAATAACTAGTTGAACAAACTGCTAATTACTTTTTTATTACAAAAACTTTAATATTTCTCATATTTCATAAACACTTATATATTCCTTATTATAGTAAACGTTTATGATGTTATTAATTCAATCATACAATTTAAACTAAAACTAAAAGTTACACCAGTTCATTGTATGATCTGTTTTTAACAATATTACTATAATGAAACTCTTTCAATGATATAATTGATCAACAAACAACAGGCAATCATGAGTTTCACATTTACCTGAATAGTAGCAGTGAAATTCCAATCCAATGCTACGTTCATATTATACACTTAAAAAAATAAAAAAATAAAACAAGCAATCCCAATCCAAACTTATTTAAAGGGTGTTGGTAAAAGGAAAATAGTTAGAATCTTGGGAAAGTGGGAATGAGAATCCGATTTGTCCATTTTAATAAAAGGATTGTAAATTTTTTTTTTGAAAAAATCAAATTCTCATAATTTCAATTTGTGAAGCATAATCTTATGTAAAAATACCACATGAGGGGTGGTATTTTGAAATTTCCAACCAGTGGAAATATTTGGCACAATTTTTATGACAAAATTAAACCCTCTCTTCTACTTTTGTTGTTCTTTCTGATTTGACCCAACGCTTTTTTAAATGATCTGTTACTTTATGCTCTCCATCGCTAACAAGGATACGCTGTAGTTCTTTGAAGTACAAGACAGGGCAATGTAGGCATATATCTGGAGTACTCTTTTGTTAATTTATTTTATTTTTTTAATTTCTCTTACTCTCTTTTTTTATCTGAATACACTAAAATCAATGTGTGTCCATATATCTAGAGTACTCTTTTGTTAATTTATTTTATTTTTTTAATTTCTCTTACTTTTTTTTTATCTGAATACACTAAAATCAATGTGTGTTCATTAATGGCGGATTGAGCTCTCGCGATTAATTGAGGTTTTTTGTTTTGTTTTTTTTTCATGAATGATGTTAATTTCTTCTTAGAGAGACCCCACGTCCCTAATAATATTTGACAATCAATCATAATATCCCATTAGTCGACTTTTAAAATCAGAAAAGAATTAAAAAAACTACCACTATATGACGCCCACCGTGGGGCTCGAACCCACCAACACAAGGTTATGAGCGTTAGCGCCCTACCAACTGAGCTAAACGGGGTACTTCTAAAAGAAAAATGTAATATGCATCCTACAAACGTGAGAACTATTTTACCACAACAACCGAAATCATTTTCTGTACATCTGTAATAAGTACATCTGTTATTTAACAAGTGACACTTAAATAAGAAAAATATTTTTCTCTCCTTTTCATACAAGCATGATAGTCATTCCTCATTTTTTATTGGATAAATACACTGAATGAATAGTACAGCAGTAGTACCATAAATATTTCTTACAACAGCTAGCCAGCTGAACAATCCAAAGTAACAGGACTGGACCCACAAACTTAACAATAGGCTGTAGGCAGTGTAGCCCAATGGACACATAAAGTAGCCAACCCATTTTTTAATATATTGATGAAAATTGAATATATAACCTAATAAAAACCATCTAAACCCCTCACTACTAGACCAATCCTAGAGGTTTATAGCCAACCCATTTACCTCTTTTAAGATTAGAAAACAGGTTGAACCACAGATTTTTCTAGGCAAGTTACAAGGTTGGATTACTATGCGACCAGAATTTTGTACAAGCAGCTATGATTTGACAACATTTCAGCCATCAGTTCTTATGCTTAGTTTTTCAAACACAAGAAAAATATAGAATATCAATATTTAATAATTAATACTACAGCCTTAAAATTAAAAAGTTTGTCTCAAATTAACATCCATAAAAAATAGTTGTAATGAAACCCAGAATGTCATCTAACAAGAGTACGTAAGGAGCACATCATTGCAAGCATCAATACTAGAAGATACACTAACTAGAATGGAATGCACCAAGATTATTATTGAAAACTGAACTCCTATCTTAGCCTACTATGTCCTCCCAAGTTACAATAATCAATATCCACACATAAAAAACATAATGCTCATTCTAAAGGATGTGCTCAAGTGGATAGACATAAACAAGTCAAAAGCCGCATATCAGAACTGAACAGCAATATCTTCAGAGTTTACAGTCACCTAGAAGTTAGTCCTACTATACACATTAAATATGAAGGCAACTAAACATGAAAAATACAGGAACAAAAGTTCCTACTAATTAAGCTGGCACCTATGCTTCTGATTCTGAACCATTTTCTTCTGAATCATCTATCTGCAACTGCCTCTGAAAGGCTAATGGAGGTGGTGGGGGATCAACATTCAATGTACCATCAAGTACTCTTGCTACCTCCCCCATGGAAGGTCTTCTACGTTCATCCATTTGAAGGCACCAGAATGCAATTCTTAATGCACGCTCCAGTTCCTGTGAGTTGTAACCACCTTCCATTCTTTTATCAACCACATTAGCTACCCTCTCTTCCATCCATTCTTTATATGCCCACTCACAAAGTTCCACGTGTTCGTGATCACGACACCCGGTTATCATAGTTAAAACTAACTTGCCAAAATCCTCTACATCCTTCTCAGCTGAAAAGCCACAATATGTTGCGTTACCATCTACCCTAGCAAACCCAAATTCAGTCACCTTGGCACCTAAGTTTTCATCCAACATAACATTTTCACATTTCAAATTTCCATGGCTTATGAACTCCCTACACCCAGAGTGCAAGTAAGAGATGGCCTTTGCCACACTTGAGCATATTTCAACTCTCTTTCTCCAAGTTAGCTTCCTGCAAAGGGCAGAATCATCTATGTACTTGTCCAATGAACCATTTTTGGCATATTCATACACCAGAAATCTATGATCAAACTCACAGCAATAACCCTCAAGCTTCACAAGGTTCTTGTGGTGGATGCTACCCATCTTCAGAACAGCACTCCGGAACTTCCTTTCTTCTATGGATGCATTCAGGTCTTTAACAGCAATCTGGTGATTGTTTGGTAGCAAACCCTTGAACATCTTTGGCCCGATTTGATTCTTGAAATCCCCTGTGAGGCTCTTGATTTCTGAGAAGGACAACACAATTAAACCCTTTGAGTTTGGACTTGTGAAAGCTAAAGTGACTTTTTTCCTGGTAGAGCTTTTTCTTCTGCAGATGAAGAACACAATTCCCAACTGGAGAATAACGAAGATGAAAAATGTGGCTGTGGCAGCTCCTATTAGACAAGGAACACATAGCCTAGGAGGCAGCTCGGATGGAGGAGATTTTGTTAGATTGGGATTTACAGCAAATGGACCTGAGCATCTCTTAACAAATGATGTTGAGCTTACAGATGGATCTTCATAACCAGTGACATACTCAGTTTTCTTTATCGAGCATTGCGGAGTTCTACTATTAGAAAAGGTTGCAACCGTACATTGTGTGTCATTCAGGCACAACTGTTCACATTGCTGCAAACTACTTGTGATAACAGTATCATCAGGAGGGTAGATTCCATATAGATAAATGTTCTTATATGCTATCATACTGGAGCCAGATTCACACTCCTTTTCATATGGAACCAAACATTTGTTAGTCCCAGTTACCTCAAATGGGCATCTGCAATCAGCCGAACCTGAATCATTGAAGACACAGACACCAAGTTGACCACAAGTTGCAAAGACCTTGCACTGATTCTCAACTGCTTGCCACACTGATCTCCATGATCGCGTAGTTTCAACCCATGAATATAAGCGGAGATTGCCATCCCCATCAAGCCTAAGATATCTGTAACTGACAGAGTCATTGTGATCATCTCCAAACACAGACCAAACAGGCTTCAAACTTCGGTCTCGCAGTTCAAAAGCTCCACTGGTTGTAAGAAAAGCACTGAGATTTGAAGCAGAAGGGTTTTCACTTGTCCAGTAGATAACATTACTTTCCCAGTGTAGCTCTAAATGACCTGAAGCATTCATATGAAGACTATAGTAACTGGACTCGGGATCCTTGCTTGCAGCTCGAAGTGAATTAGGAGCAACTAAACTCTGTCCTGGGAGAAGTGTATCAGATGGATTATCAAAACTTTGCCAAATGATGTTTTGATCTCTGTCCATTAGAACAAGATTTCCACTGTCATGAAGAGCAGCTGAAGAAACAGATCGGTTTCTTGTTGGACTAGTCCAAACAGAACCTTCTTTTAAGGAATCAAACAGGACCAGTTCCCCTTCCTGTGTGAGTTCAAAATAGGACATGTCACCAACTGTGACATGAGCACCAGCAACCCAGACCACAGTTTGTTGGCTATATGGAATAGACTTGGAATTGAAACGAATACCAACACTAAACTGGTTAGGTTGATCTGAAATGTTGAAGAATCCTAATGCAAAATCACCATTGGAAGAAACCCAATAATCATTGTCAACCACAGAAAGTTTGGAACCCAATGGAATCTCAGCAATCACAACAGAATGTATCAAGAAGCCAATGAAGATACAAAGCAAGAAACGTGATCTAAGGAGACACTCATCCTGTTCAAGCATATCTAAATATGCTGAGAGGGGCAAATTAAATTATAAAAATCAATCCTATTCTCCAAGTCTCAGTTACACGTGAAAGATACTGAACTCCATCACAATAATCATCACAAACACCTGCAAAGAGAGAAGCTAAGATAGAGGTTTTGCTCAAGCCCCAAAGTGTTATTCAGAGGCACAATGTAAAAGAACTCAAAAAAACACAATTTCTACAAATATTAGGTAAAGAATGACGACAAATTTGAAGGGCCAGGAGAAAATTTCAAGAGATCCAAGTGGGGTAGAAAAACAAAAAGAGTTTGGTACCTGAAATGATAGTCAAAAGCTCAGAAATTCAAGAAGCCACCAGATACAATAAGCATCACAAAAGCTTGGCAATTCCCCCATAAACAAATTGACAAGGTAGCATGATAGATTTGACAAAGCAACTTGAAATTGAGACTTAGCAGCAAAACGAAGATAGGAACCCTTCTTATTCTTGTGCAAAATATCAGGACAAAAAAATAACGTTTGAGCAATAAAAATTGAAACTGTCGACAGAAATGGGGCCCAAATTAGGCCAATGAGGAACCGGTTTTCCAGCATGCAATAACTTTTCAGGGTTCCAAGAGACAAAAGAGTTTTCAAAGTTGGATATGATATTGCAGCAAGACAACCTTGAATGTTGCAAAAATCTAGATATCAAGACCCCAAGAAAATGAACAAGGAATAAAAGCTAATTTCCAACTATGCAAACCTCAAATTGGCACAAAATCAATTATAGCTGAAAAGAGTTTGCTTGGCATTTTTGGATGTAAAGAGAGAGAGAAAGATCTGAATAAAACAAGGGCAGAAGAATTGGTGAATGTTGAACTTGAATGCACCAAATCCCAGCTCTCAATGCATATTTTCTTTCTATTTTGGCACAAAAAATGAAATAAAAATAAAAATCCAGCACCCAAATTAAGAAAGGAGAAGAGAGAGAATTGCACACTTGAGAAATGAAGAATGCACTAGCGAAGTGGCTTGACTAGTTAAGAAAAAGCACATCAAGTTGAAGAGTGTGAATCTCTCTTAATTGTGTGGACACCAAAGTGGTAGAAATGGGGTGGTTTTGCTGTATGTTGCTAAGTTTAGATTTGGAGCAAGAAAGGAAATGTAAGAGTGAGAAAAAAAAAGAAAAAAAAAAAGAGAGGAAATTTGAGCAAATGGGGTTACAGAGCTATGGAGTGAAGAAACAATGTGCAAGTAAGATTCCAGAAAAAAAAAAAGGAAGGAGAAGAAGAGTAAACGGTAAAGAAAACCTGATAACTCAGAACAGAATACGAGGTGGTCTGTGTAAGAAAGCAAGGCTCTAGCTGGAGTTAAAGAAAAAAGAGTTCAAAAGGAATTTTACTTTATTAAATTATTTTTTTATGAAATAAGATATCAAGAATCAATTAGAGTTATTATCAATATTGCTATTAATCAATTTTATTATTAGATTATTATATTGCTCCGATAATTATATTTTTTATTTTTGTATAGTTATAATTATTCGTATTTATTGTAAAAATATTAAATATAGAAAATCATAATCAAAGTGAAAATAAATATAAAGTATTAAATATGAGAATCATAACTATACAAATATGAAAATAAATAGAGTAAATATCATTTTTAGTCCTTAACAAAAAACACGGTCCCCACTTTAGTCCCTTACAAAAATAAATTAGTCAGTTAGTCCCTAACAAATTCAAAGTGGACCCGTTTTAGTACTTTTGAGGGACTAATATGGGTCTTTTTTGAATTTGTGAGGGACCACGATTTCAACTAAACGGGTCCACTTTGAATTTGTTAGGACTAACTGACTAATTTATTTTTGTAAGGGACTAAAGTAGGAACCGTGTTTTTTGTTATGAATCAAAAAAGATCTTTATTCAAATAAATATAATCGTTGAATCAACATAATCGATCTAATGATCAAATTCGTAATAATTGTTATATTATCTTACTGTTGCACCTTCTTTTACTGTGCTCGTTTCTCTTTCGTTAGGCTTATGGAAAAGGAAAATAATTTTTTTATTACAAATTTAAAATTAAGAAAATAAAATATGGAAAGGGAAAATATTTAAAAAAAGGACGTGTTTTGCAAAATCCTTTTTCCACAAAATTCAAAGACTTTAGGGAAAATTGTGGTGTGTTCTTCTTTGTAGTTATTTTTTTTTCCTAATTGATTATTTTATTCTATTTTTATTGTGAAATGGTTTTCATTGATATTCAATAGGCCACGTTTCAGCAAATTGATTGATGAGTCGTGGAAATCTTAGAGTGGGGGGGGACCTATGAGATTTTCTCCCAAGTTGCTAGTGTTGAACCAATTAAGGAGGTCAATCCTTAAAAACTGTTGGCATATATTTGAACCATCTTTTCCTTCTTAGCATTAAATTTTTTTGCATAATATCATTTTAAATATTAGTAAACAAAAGTTGATATTATGACAAACATTTATCACAAAACTTTTTTCATTTAAATATATGTTCTTTATTTGAAAGTTGATAACATATTTTATGTTTTTAAACACATATATTATATCCATTTAATTTTAACGTGGCAGATAATGTGATAAAATCAAAAGGGCATAAAGTCATTTACCAAAAAATGGTATAAAAATTAAACAAATTAAAGGTAAAGGAAGTTTCGAATTCATGCTTTGAGAATCAGATAAATATTTTTTGGCAAATCACCTCTTATAATATGTTCCATAATATTCAAATCAGACTAATTATATAATTGGTTAACTGATATATATTAGGTATGAGTTACTGAAAGCATAAATAAAAAGGAGTATAAAAAAAAGGTTTTTTTTTCCTTTATTGTTATGGGCAAAAAATTAAATTTATAAATATTATGGTGCCGGTTCTCACCTCTTTCGCATTCAGCTTGGATGCAGTGAGGGATGTGGTTGGCGTTGGCTTGCCTAGGGCTGTATTAGTTTCTGTTTCGTTTTAGATTTTCCATTTATTTTTGAAAAAAAAATTGTACATGATTGACGAAAATTACTAAATATTTTTAATTTTCAAAAATATAATTATAATTAACTAAATTATCTTCGCATTTTTTATTTATTTAATAAAGATAATAAATAATATAAATAATTATTTTTTCTTTATTTTCTAAAATGATAAATAATTTGTTAAATAACTAATATTGTAAAATAAAAGAAGTATCAAGTAATCCTGAGCTATGCCATGCTACTATGCTAGTGAGTAGTGCTAGTTCTTGATTTGTGTACATATCATTAATGCAAAGATCTTATTACTAAAAACGAAAAACTTTGTGAGGGTAGTCCCCCATTTTCCTTAAAAAAAAATAGAACTTCTAGAAGTATTCGATTGATTTTTCAGGTTCGATTTTGGTAATACGTTTTTTTCTTGAATAATTATATTCAAAAGTAACATAATCTCAAATTAATTTTGTCACACACATTTTTTAGTTAAAAGTAATTTAAATATTTTCACATACTTCAAAGAATAATATTTTAATATAAAAATAACTCAGAATAAAAAGTTATCACAATTGACTGCAATAAAAATTAATTATATACATATAATAAATACCAATACACACACTCGTATATACGGGTTGATTGTCCAAAATAATATATATATATATAAAAATTATCATAATGATATAGCTTAAATTGTTTTATTAATTTAATATAATCTAATTACTTTTGATTAAGTGGACTCCATTAGGGGGTAAATAGGCTAGGCCGGCCTACAGAGGCCTACGGCTAGCCTATATTAGGTCAGATTTGGCCTATTATAAATAATAAAATAAAACAGGTCTATGTTTTTAAGAAAACCTATTTAAAAAACAGGTCATAGATTTTTTTGTACATAACGGGCTTATAAGTTTACAGGCCGGCTTATATCATATTATTTATTTTAAATAAAATAATAATTTTGCATAATAAAGTAATATTATTTTAGTTATTCTTTTAGTTGTTGAATGTTTAATAGGCTTAAACAGACTAACAGGTCTAGGCCAATATTTTTATTTTTTAAATGTAGGTCAGGCCACACTTGTAATTTGGGGTCTACACAGGTTAACAGGCCAGGTTATACCCAATATCTTTTATACAGACATGACCTATTTAAGTCAAAGTCTAGCCTAGCCTAATCTATTTACACCCCTAAACCCAATACACCAAATTGATTTTGTTTTCCAAAAGATAACCTTATTCCTCTGATGAAAACTAGGGAATCAAAACCAAATAAAAGAAACAAGACTCCCCTGTCCCATCACGCTATCTGGAACAGTGATCAAAGTATCACTGTTGACAAAAATAATTATTAGACTGTCACGTCAACAATAAATTTTATCAAAATGTTACGTGGCATATATCGTTACACTGTGTAGCGAAATATGCTACGTCAGAATGCACAGAACCAAAAAAGCCACTTGTCAAACAGGGAGAATTTCGCTACACTGACGTGGCATATTTCGCTGCACTATGTAGCGAAACGTGACATTTTAGCAAAATTTATTATTGATGTGGCAGTCTGGTAATTTTTTTTGCCACACGCTATCTACTAGCTACCATCCAACAATAAATGCTAATCACGAAAATAAAAAAAGCCAAAAAATATTGAAAGCAAATAACATCAGCTCCTGCCGAGGACTATTTAACAGAGATAGATTTCATTCATCACCATTTAAGCTCTGCCCACTAAATTTCGATATGAATATTTAAGTAATTATAGCATATTTTAGTTTTAAATTTAAATCTAATTCTATTTTCATATTAAAATATTCTTCATATAACACATGAATTTGGCGAAAGAAATAGTTTAAATAGAGATCTCAAATGGAAAACACTAATTAAATGTAGGTAAAAAATTCATTTACAATTTTTTACAAATTATATTATGTACTCCTGAAAATACATAGTATAACCTAGTGTATTTTTTAGAGTATATAATATAATTTATAAGAATTTATAAATAAAAAATTTGTAAATATAATTCTCCCCTTAAATGTATCTAATACATGTGTATTATAATATATAGTATTAGATTCAATCTAAACAAACGTCATATTATACAATTTGAATAACTATACATCTCATATAATTAATTTAGAACAGTAATATATACTAATTCAAATCTAAGCAGTTAATATTATATTACTTTAGAGTACAATAGAGTTAGGATTTCTCAGAAATTTCATACCCTACAATTTTGTGGTAGTTGTTTATAATTAATTCCATTTTTGCTTCCAACAGTGCCATGCCTCCTCAATCCACCCAAATTCTTTCCTTCATGATTAATCGACAATGAGCATGACATGCATGGAGCTGTGTGTTAATTTCTTAAAGGGCTCAACCAGCGACAACTTTGTTGCTCAATAAAACCCTATCCCTAATTAAGGGCTATATTGCTACGGGGAAAAGTTCTTGCTGAATGTGCAGTACTTTTGTCTTATAGTCTTTTTTATCACTAATAGTATCTTATACTTTAAAGAAAATGGTAAGAAGTTAAAGGTTGTGGTTCCAAAACCATATCAAACAACTTCCTATGCTATGTGGCTAGAGAAACTCTAGCTGTCACTCAAGAAAGGGTTAAAGCTTAGAAGTCACCCTTTGAATAATTATCAAAAGGAAGAGATATGTTTAAAGCAAACAAGGAAAGCAAAGAAAAGAAGAGGGATTCTCTCTTGTGATGTGGTTACAATCACTTTGTTATCGTAACATCAAAATTAAATTAATAATTTTCACTTGATATTATTTTATAATTATTAATTTGATTTTGATCTAATAATAATAAAATAAGTTATAACGAAAATAGTTGTAACGATCCCTCTTCTCTTTTTATCAATCTCACTAGTTTTTCATCGAAAGAATGAAAAAATTTTAAATTAGATGCGAACAACTGCTCGCGGAGTGCATCCTGTAAGGGAATATCTCTCTGTAACATGAAAAAGACCATTGATGGAACTTATTCATGTATCTAAAAGGGAATAAAGTTAAGATAATTTATTAAGCAATTGAATATTGTTTTAAATGTGTATAAAAAAAAATATTGTTTTAAATGTTGTGCACCTACAGTCCTTTTTTTGGAAAGTAATATGGGAGACAACAAGGAAATGGGCCCTAATTGCCTCATTGAGTAGTTCAACAACTCAGCTCGTGATTCTTATAAGTTCTTGTATTATCAAAGTTTGCTGATAATTTAATTACAGCCTAAATAAATTAGTAAGCACTTCAATTAGGACTTGGGAGTGGTAAGGGGGGCAAAATATAATTCATTTAGTGTTAAATTTTTTTTTTCAAGACACTAACTTTAGAATTGGTTAAAATCTCATGGGAGTCGAAGTCATGATGTGGGTATTATACAACCAATTTTATTCCATGTCTCAAATTAACGAGAAATTCTTATTACTCAAAATTATTATACTCTCTATTTATTAAAAATATAATATTCTAACAATATAGCAATATATTTTGAATTAAATAAAAAATATTATTGAATAAAATTTAAATATTCAAATATTCAAATCTTAATTATTTTATCTTTAAAATGGGATAGGTTATTCTACTTACTTTTTTTTTCTGCCTACTTTTGTCTACCACTCTAAAATATCATTAGATCAGAATCTCAACTAATCTTTATCTTTTTCTCTCATCTTGAGATTCTGATTTAACGGTATTGGAGAGTGGTAGATAAATATAGACAAAATAGAGGTAGGTAGAATAACCTATCATTTTTTAAAATACATACAATTTTTTTTTCCAAAAGTAGTATATATCTGAATCCTACAGTTTCCCTTATGATTCAAAGATAACATTTGAGTGTAAGTTTGTTTTCTTATAGTTAAATAGATAAAAATAAATTAATCATCAAGCACATAGATCAATTGATGAGATTATTATAACTTAATTAGTTGTTTCAAGCAAGCTATTAAGATTGGTCTAATGGTGAAAGGTTTTGGAAGATTATATTATGTTATGTGTTCATTTTCCACCAATATATTCAAAAAAAAAATTTGTTATTTCAAGTTCAAAATATGCAACTGTATTAAAAACTTAATAGAGAGAATCTTGTCACCCTTAATTATTGGCATACCTGTAAGAAACTCTCTGTTTAACCCAACTAGTGAGTGTGGGGTGGAGAAAATCCTTGTACACAGCCTTATCCTTAGATAATTATAAAGAGGCTATTTTGTGGATTCGAATCCAGGACCTTTCAATTCTGGATGCAAAATCTCACTTTAGCATATCTGTCAAAGTGAGATTTTTTTTATTTCATATATAAATTTTCAAGATATTCACCATGACAAATAGTCCAAGGTGATTTGGTCTAATAATTTAAAAAGAAAGCTTTTTTTCAGGAATTTCAGGGATGTCAAATGAATTTATCATACTTACATTCACATTGATGAGTAATTCCTTAAATTGTATATTGAAGAAGAACATGATTATTGGGCAGAGCTCGGCACCAATTTGAGTCTGAGCCAAAAAAATTATATGTGTATTTATTTTTCTTAATTTTATTTAGTTCATATTATAATATATTTAAATTATATTAAATATAGAGCGTAGACAGCACTAAGAAAAATTATAATTTTATTAAATATTTTTTTATTTTACTAAAAATATTTTATTTTTTTTATACAAGTTGAAATTGAACACATAACCTAATACAAATTATCCAAATCTTTCACCAAAAATATTTTAAGTTTTAGATAGGGCCAAATTATAAATTATAGCTCAGGTCAAATTATAATTTTAACCCAAGCCAAATTATAATTAATTATATAATTATATATAATAAATATAATTTATTAAATTTAATCCGGGACAATGCCACACCAAAGCTATATGTGATTCCGGCACTGAATATGATTGCATGGTTTTATGATAGTGAAAGCACTTCTTCAATAGCTATATTAGCTAATCTTCACTATACTCTTATTTTGACTTTCATTTTCTTCATTCCTTTCAACCTTCTCAATTTTCTCTTTCGATGCTTCGTTAGTATTGTCCCTTCCAATTTTGACATGTTGTGAACCCACAAAAAATACCCTAGTCTAATTACGTGTTACATGAAATTAGAGATTGATTTGAATTAAAAAGAATTGTATTTTGCATTTAAGACAGCTCATTGGACTGTTTGAATAAATGTGCATTTTACGGAATAAATTATTTATTCGAATAAATAGTTCAATTACTTGAATAAATGGTATTAAGACGAATAAAATATGAACACATGTAAAGTTAATCTCCAGCGAGGGCCGTTTGGTCAAATGTGACCAACTGTATCATTTGGTAAATAATTTTAAAAATTATATTATTTTGGTGAGTTTTTTAGCCTTGAAATAATACTACCACTTAAAACTTTTTATGCATTTCACCTTATTTATTATTTAATTATAATTGATCTCACGTAGATTTCTACGCATGCATCTCATCCCTTTAAATAAATTTTAATATATGCATGCTACAATGTAACAAAGTAAAATAATAGCACATGGTATCCAGAAAAAAGAAATTAATAATAATAATAGCACATGTCCTTGTAAAGGAGGTTGATTTGGAGAGTAACACCGACCAAAATGTTACTAAAATGTTACTGTCTACTAAGTTTTTTATCTAATTGTCAAGCGAATAGTGTTATTTTCTAATCTGTTACGGGGGCAAGTTCGCTACCTGGTGTAGCGAACTCAGTTTGCTGACGTGTCACATTTCTAGTGGATAACAAATACCAAGTCAAAAAAAAAGTATGGAATTTGCTACATTGCGTAGCGAACTTGGTTAAAATCAAGTTTGCTATCCCTTGAAGCGAATTTATGTCCACTAAAAATGTGACAAGTCAGCAAATTAAGTTTTCTACACTAGGTATAGCAAACTTGCCCCGCGACAGATTGAGAAATAACACTATTTAGTTTAAATAAAAAATTTGATAAATAATGACATTTTAGTCACTCTTCCATTTGGAGATACCATTTTCGAACTTTGTAAGGTAAAGTGCCGTAAAAGGATAACTAGGAAAGCCTGACTTTTAAACCCCAACCCAGATACTCCTTTTTGATATGATAGAGCCTTTTTCTGTTTAAAGTTGGAAATTATACATAATTTTCTCTTTCTCTCCTTTTCTTTCTTTTGGCTTAGAAAAATGCAGAGTGCACAGAGTACGTGTGCCAATGTGCTTCCTTTGTTACCTTTCCCTTGCAAAATAGAATCATGCTGGATGCCAGAGTTCAATCAGGCCTCACATGTTTCTCTCTGCTATAGTAGTTTGACTTTAATGTCACTTGCTGTTTGCAGCAGGTTAAAATAAAAAAAATAAAAAATCTCAAGTAAGAATCTTTTATTTCGATACCAGTGCTTCTTTTTTTACTTGTGAAATTGTCACCTTTGGATCAAGCCATTCGGCATTTTGAAAAGTATCCTATGAAGTTAGTCTAATTCAATCATAACATTACAATCCTTGGTCCCACCCGACTAAGAGTTTTAGATTAGTTTACTGCCCCCGTACCAGCATTCTTTTTGACTCGGATTCGGTTTGGTCTACTTAAAGATTTCACGTACATAAGTAATCACGTGGATTAATTGGTAAAAGATTTTTTAATTTAATTAATGATGTTGTTATCGATCCGTATAAGAGGCTTATTAAGTGACAGACCTAATAATAAGTAATCTAAGATCTGAATCAATTATAATTACTGATAGTATCAATCAAAGATATTAATCCTAATACGACAGCATAACAAACAGGCTTGGGCCCTTATCAGAGGCACCAAAGACCCACATCATACTACCCACAGGTAACCCCTGTAAATACAAGATAAACCCTAAAGGTACGTTACACTCTCTCTCTCTCTTACTGTTATGCTGTCACTGTGCGTGCACACACACACCCCATTGGATAACGCCGTTATTAGTTCGTTGTACACAGTGATCTGCTTGACTCAAGGGTATCTCTTTCATAGATACCTTGAAGAGAACACTAGATCCAAGATAAAACATACCAGTCCATTGGGCTGTACATCTCTGTCGCTAAGGTAGAACATTGGCGCTGTCTATGGGGATTTCTTTTCTGAATTTGAAGTTCCCACCATTCTGACTGAAAGATGACAGTTCGTACAAGAAGTAATAGCCAACAGCCACCCACTCAGAATCAGCCGCTGGATCAAGTTTTGGAAGAGGTTAATCAACCTCAAAACCAGCCTAAGAATGAGATAGATTACAATCATGTTCATGTCAGTGAGGATGTGTCAGACACAGCTTCCACTCCAGCGCATCATGATCGGGTTGCGGCTCCAACTATGAACAATCCTCCCCAGCATCCTGGAAATTTTGCTGCGCACGTTGCTCAATCTGAAAATCCTGATTCTCGGCTTGCACAAAATGCGTTCGCTGCAATTTTACGGCGAATGGAGGATATAGAGAATCGTAATAACCTCCAGTGGCGACAAGACTTCCAGAGGATACAGGAAGAGAATACGAGGAGAATGCAAGATCTGGAACAACGCTTAATGGAAAGCACAAGACTTGGGGTGAGAGAGGTCCAGGGCCAAGATGCTAATAGCCGAGAAGGGAACCATAACCCAGACCATCAGAACCGAGTTACTGTGGTAGAGAACCAGGGTAGGGGCAATATGAACCCGAGTCCTGGTGCAATCGAGGGTCAAAATGCGGCCGCTCAAAACTTTGCCCAGAATGCTTCAGCAACAATAAATGGCCAGGAAAACCGGGATGGTGCACACCCTGACCAAAGTGCTCAAGCTACTAGAGGACGCGTGGAACCTGGAGGCTACAGGAGGAAATACAGTAGGGGACAGTATAATAACAATCCCTTCACTAGTGAAATACTAAATGCTCTTTTCCTGAAGGTTTTTGATTCGGCACGCTTGCCGAAATACGCTGGAAGCCAGTACCCACAGGTCCACATCGATACTAGTGATACATACATGTATATCCGAGGGATAGATAAGCCCCTAATATCTCGGATATTTGCCACAACTTTGACTGGAGCAGCGCAGGTATGGTTTTCAACCCTCCATGCCAATTCCATTGGATCGTTTGAGGAATTTGGACAAAAATTCCTTCTGAATTTTGCAACTAGCAAAAAACATCCAAAGTCCGAGTTCTCCCTAGGGAAGATACGACAACAACCTGGAGAAACCCTCCAAAGGTATCTTAACCGGTTTAAAGACGCGGCCTTACAAGTGCCGGGTTTACCGAAAAATGTCCACGTACATCTTATTGTGGCTGGCTTAGATGGGGTATCTAGACTAGCCAAGTCGGTCTATAAAGACCCAGTAAGGACGCTGGAAGAGTTTAGAACTCGTTCAAAGAAATACTTGAAACTCGAACAAATGGAGATAGCAAATGCGCTATCAGAGGAAGGTAAAAGAGCAAGTCCACAAAGGAGGAGCCCGGCCCTAAGAGAAAAGGAACGACTCGGCAACAAGAAGAAGAATTCAAGAAACAGGATCCTGGATGACAGAGACTGGATTATGAGATATGAGAAATATATGTCGTTGAATGCCTCACGCTCTCAAATTTGGAGGGAAGTGGCAATGACAGAGATGAAAAAGGTAGATAGACCTCGACCCATATTCGATAGAGGAGGTTTGGATAAGTCTAAATTTTGTGCCTTCCATGATGAACCAGGTCACAACACGGATCAATGCTGGGACCTCCAAGATGCTGTGGAGAAATTTGTTAAAGAAGGTAAACTACGCCAGTATGTGATCAAAACTCAGGGTGCCAAAAACAACAAAATAAAGTCTGGAAATCGGAAGAGGAGCAAGGGTCCGGTCCCTGAGAAGAAAAAGAAGGAAGAGAAGAACCAAAAGGATGATTCCAATAACGATGAGTTCCTGGAAGCTGAATTTGATCGTAATGTGATTAACGAAGCTTTGGGGGGGGGGGGGAGACACTGTCAATGCTAGGCGAAAGTATTTGAAAGAGGTGCTTTCGATCCGGGATCGTCCTAAATTCAAGGAGGATCCCAGCAAACCAAACCCTCCTCTCCTCTATTTCACAAAAGAAGATATGCAAGGTGTCTTCCCAGGGCTCGTAGATGGTTTGGTCGTCGCTGGCACCCTGGTGAATTGCCGGGTTAAAAAGATCTTCATAGATGCAGGAAGCAGCGCCGACATCATACTTTGGAATGCCTTCAAAAAGATGAATCTTGATGAGGAAGACCTCAAACCATGCAAGACAACCCTAATAGTTTTTAATGGAGAAAATACACCTCCTAAAGGCTACACAAATCTAAGGTTGACCCTGGGAACAAAGGAGGCGTTCGAATCAGAATGAATGAGATTCATAGTAGCTGATTTCCCGTCAGAATACAATATCATCTTGGGGAGACCAACCATACACAAATGGAACATACTAGTCTCCACAAAGCATCAGAAAATAAAGATGGTAAGCAACAAGAATAAAATCATTACCATCAATGGTGATAAAAAAGAATCCAGGGAATGCTACTTTGAAACAGTGAAAGGGAACAAAGGTGGACATCTAAGTCTACCCCGGATACGTCCGGGGGACAAGGCCGGCAAGAAGGCAATCCCTCATCATTCAGAAAACCCATCAATGTGGTTGAACTGGATATGAGAGAAGAAGTGATCCTCAGGCCAGAACCAGATGGGGAATTAGAAGACCTTGTACGGGGAAAATAACATGGTCAATTTATCCGAATTGATAAGACCATAGACCCCCACGTCAAGGAAGAGTTATCTATCTAGGTTTCTTAAAAGCAACACAGATGTCTTTGTATGGAAGTCATCAGAGATTCCCGGCATAGATCCAACTTTCTGCTGCCATAAGTTGGCAGTTTACCCCGGATCAGTGCCAGTTTCGCTGAAGAAAAAGAAGCTGGGGCCAGAAAGAAAACAATTTCTGAAGGAACATGTTAAGGAATTGCTGGATGCCGGGTTCATTCGTGAAATACAATATACAACCTGGCTTGCAAATGTTGTTATGGTGAAAAAACCTAATAGCAAATGGAGGGTTTGTACTGATTACACGGATCTGAATAAGGTGTGCCCAAATGATTCTTATCCTATGCCTAACATAGACCAGCTGGTGGATAACTCAGCTGGGTTCCAATTTCTATCTTTCATGGATGCTTATTCGGGTTATAACCAGATCCCAATGTATCCTGAAGACCAAGAAAAAAATGCCTCTATTGCTGAAAAGGCCAATTACTGCTACAACGTGATGCCATTTGGGCTCAAAAACTCTGGGGCTACATACCAAAGAATGATGAACAAAGTGTTTGAGGACCAATTGGGCAAGAATGTAGAAGTATACATTGATGATATGATCGTTAAGTCGTTTGACATGACGAACTATGTCCGAGATCTGGAGCAGACATTCCAAAAGCTCAGAGAATACCGCATTCGACTGAACCCAGTGAAATGTGCATTTGGAGTTCCAGCAGGAAAATTTTTTGGTTTCATGCTAACCCATAGGGGAATTGAAGCAAACCCCGACAAATGCAAAGTTGTGCTTGATATGAAAGCTCCTCAAAGCAAAAAGGAGGTTCAACAATTGATTGGTAGGTTGGCCGTGCTAACTCGGTTCTTACCCAAGTCTGCAGAAAATGCCCTCCCATTCTTCAAATTACTAAAAAAAGAACTATGCAAGGATGGAACCCGAAATGTCAATCCGCGTTCGACAAAGTTAAGAAATGCTTGGCAACCCCACCAGTACTATCTAAGCCAGAACCAGGAGAAACTCTGATATTGTACTTGGCTGTGAGGGAAGAAGCTATAAGTGTTGTCCTGATCAAGGAAACTAGCAAAGGACATGAGTCAATTTACTTCGTCAGTAAGGCCTTACAAGGTCCCGAGTTGAGGTACCAGAAGCTGGAAAAAGTGGCCTTTGCCTTGCTGATCACGGAAGGAGACTACGGCCATATTTTTAAGGACACCAGATAATAGTCCGAACTAATCAGCCTATACGACAGGTCTTGCATAAGCCAGATTTGGCAGGAAGAATGACCAACTGGGCAATTGAACTTTCTGAATATGACATAATGTATGAAAGCGGAAGGCTATCAAATCTCAAGCTTTGGCCGACTTCATAATGGAGCTCACACCTGTCAGTCTGGAAGAAAAAGAAGTGGAAGATACTTGGAGGGTGTATGTAGATGGATCCTCCAATGATAAAAGAAGTAGAGCTGGGATAATACTCGAAAGCCCAGAAGGGGTGACAATAGAACACTCCTTGAACCTAGGTTTCCCAACTTCAAACAATCAAGCAGAGTGTGAAGCTCTAATAGCCGGGTTGATGCAGGCTAAAGAACACGGAGCTAAGAAGGTTAAAATCTTAAGTGACTCCCAACTGGTGACTTCCCAGATAGAAGGAAAATTCCAAGCCAAAGGCCCTCTGATGATGAAATACTTGAACAAGGTTCAAGAGATGATGGCCGAGTTCGATGAGGTGAAAGTCACTCACATTCCTCGCGGAGAAAATAGCCAAGCTGACATCTTGTCTAAATTGGCAAGTACAAAAAACCCAAGCAACCACAAAACTGTGGTGCAACAAAGCAGAACGGAGCCAAGTTGTGTGATGATAATCACCTCGGCAAATGATTGGAGGCAACCCATAGTGGCATACCTAGAGAAAAGGATGTTGCCTGAGGACACGTTGGAGTCCAGAAAGCTGGTCCGGGATGCAACACAATATGCAATTGTGGATGACCAGCTGTATAGAAAGGGGTTGCACACCCCTATGTTAAAATGCTTAAACTCGGATGAAGCAGAATATGTGCTAGCCGAGATACATGAAGGAATCAATGGTCAACACATGGGGGGCAAGGCTCTGGCTAGAAAATCCCTCCGAGCTGGCTATTACTAGCCAACCATGGAAGCAGACTCTAAAGAGCATGTCAAAAGATGCGACAATTGTCAGAAGCATGCCAGACTGATTCTTTCACCACCAGAGGAATTGAAATACATCTCGGCTCCATGGCCCTTCTTCAAATAGGGGATGGATTTGCTGGGACTCTTCAAAGCTGCAGAGGGACAGTTGAAGTGGCTAATTGTGGTCGTAGACTACTTCACCAAGTGGATAGAAGCAGAACCGGTTACCACGATAACTTCGGCCAGAGTACATAGGTTCTTTGAGAGGAGCGTCGTCTCTAGGTTTGGAATACCGGCCGAGGTGGTGACTGATAATGGAACACAGTTTGCTGATAAACGATTCCAGGAGTTGATGAAAGACCTGAAGGTCAAACACCGCTTTGCATCTGTGGAACACCCACAGTCAAACGAGCAAGTTGAAGCCGCAAACAAGGTAATTGTTGACGACCTCATGAAACAAATGATGGACGCCAAAGAAAACTGGGTCCATTAATTATATTTCGTTTTATGGGGATACTGAACGAGTACTCAGTCAGCAACGGGGGAAACCCCTTTCAGATTGACATATATATGTGAAGCCATGGTTTCGGTGGAGATTAGAGAACCATCTTGGAGGAGAATGAATGCCATTAAGCAGGGTGAACAGGAAAATAGTAAATTACTTACTGCTGAATTGGATCTCGTTGATGAAGCTAGGGTCACAGCTCATTGCCGGGATACGATGGCCAAACAACTAATAGCAGCCAGATACAACAAAAAAGTGAGACCGAGAGCGTTTGAGAAAAACGAGTTGGTACTCAGAAGAGCAGACATCAGCAATAAGAATGCCAGAGATGGAAAGCTATCTGCAAATTGGGGAGGTCCTTACCGAGTTAAAGAAAAGTATGGAAAAGGGGCCTACGTCCTAGAAACAGTAGAAGGCAAAGGAATCAAGAGAACCTGAAACGCGGATAAACTGAAAATATACTACAGTTAAATCCGGGATCCACCTTCTGAAGCTTTGGAATATTTCAATTTATTTGAAGTTTTCTTAGGCGAATTATTTTCCTTTTTTAGGGACTTAACTAAAGCCGAATATGCCAGCAAATTCATGTAGTTGACAATTTGATATCAATAAATGAGGAATTTTTCTTTTAAGATTTATCCTTATCCTTTTTTGTTGCATCAATAAAAATTCTGAGGTACACATGCGATTTTTCATGATGAATTTAATCAAGTCGAAATGCTCCTTACTTTGGTCAAAGGCCTAAGGGGGACAGGTGACAATATTGCCTTTACCTTAGATAAATCTGAGTTACAAAACCCAGGATATGATGAAAGGGTTAAGTCAGCAAAGATTGTCACTATCATCAATGCAAACTTGCCAAAATGGCTAAGTTAAAATAAACATGCGTCATGGAAAATGACAGAAAGCGGAAACCGTACAATGCTTTGAGCTCGGCCAGGTCAATAAAATGAAACTCATAAAATGCTCGAGTTGAAAGAAATAAAATTTATGAGTTGTAAAAGACCCTGTCTCGGATGGGGAAAACTCCAATAAAGCTTAAAATGGAACTCGTAAAATGCACGAGTCAAGAAAATAAAATCTGTTCGAGTTGTAAAAATAACTCATCCTGGATGAGGAACAACTCGGACAAGGTTTGATATGCTTAATTACCTTTGCAAACTTAGAGAACTAACATGCAAGTTCGTTCAGCAAAAGATAAGTCCTTAGAAGTATTCGATAAATGCTTCAGGCAATCCGGAAAGAAAGTAAACCTTAAATACTTAGGCATATGCGTCTAAGTTATTTAAGAAATATGCAATGCAAAGCATAAACATGCGAAGACAGATTATAAAGTAAAGTTTAATACTTCAGAAAAATCAAAAATTAAGATCGGGAAGCACCACAACAATATTCAAGACAAATCAAAAAGGGGGCTCAAGAGCCCCAAATGAAGAACAAAATTACAAAGATAGCCGGCATCCCGGATCTTCATTCAACAGAGGTGGCAGGGGTCGCTTCTGGCGCCGAAGGAACCTCAGTGGGCTGAGTCCCCGGGATCTCCTCTGACGTCGCAAAAACCTCAGTGGACCGAGTACTTGCCTCGTCACCCTCTTCGACGACAGTCCCTCCCCCCTCAGTTTGAGTGACCGAGTCACCTGCTGGAGATACAGGAGGGGGAATAATTTGGCCATTGCTGAAATATGCACGAGCATTCAAGATGACCACATTTAAAGGAAGATTTGGATTAAGGACTTGAAGTTGGCTTAAGACATTATAGAAGGAGCCGATGATGGATTTTTCAAGTTCACCCCGGTAAAGCTGAGCACTAGCCTCAGCCTCCTTCAACTTCTCCTCCAAATTCTCATACCTCATCCGGAAGTCCTTCATCCTTAGGCCTTCGGCGGCATGCAGGCTTTGAAGTAGAGTGTAGTCCCACTGAAGAGTGGTAAAGCCTTCTTTTGTTTTGGCCAGGTCAGCAACGGTTTGGCCATGCTCCACTTTCAGAGAGGAGAAATCCTCCTTCACCTTAAGCAGTTCGGCATATGTCTTGTCTCTCTCCTTCCAGGATGCAACTGCCTCATTTAGAGTGCGAAGATAATTTTTCTTAAGAGAAAGCAAAGGTCTTTTCAATTCGGCCATCTTCACGCAGCAAAGTTCCATCTTCTCTAGTTTTTTAATCTGGACCGCGGTAAGAGGAGAGGAGTTGTAAAAAGCTGCTGGAGCACAAATTGCATCCCGGAGAACACCGTTCATCCCAGACTGCCACACGACATGTTTGACCAGCTCGGGAGATGGATAAGGGGAAGAAGTCTTCGTTACTCGCTGAGAAGAGGCAGGGGCACCGGTATCAGAAGGCCCCCCCTTATTCTTAGTACTTCCAGAAACGGCGTGGCTTTTATCAGCCGGGGTGTCTTTATATTTGTCGGTAATGACTTTCTACTTCAGCTCCGAAGCTTTCCTCTTTTTCGACAACTTGACAGAAGTTTCCTTTGACTGAGTCAAAATGGCCAGCTAGCTGGGGGGCTTATTCTGCTGGTTCTCCATGCTAGGAACTGCAAATCAGAAACAATGAAACAAGTTATTAGAAGTAAAATAACGAGTACGCATGTAATGGAAAAAATGAGTCATACTTAGTTCAACATCGAGCTCCTCATGCGATTTGAAAAAGAAGAGATGCAATGCTTGCATGCTTGTGCGATTGGAGGTATGTACCAATGACAATTACACTATCGACATCTGTAGGGTTCAACTCGGTCTCTTTGAAGCGGTAGCTTGAAGGGGGAAGTTGGTAATGGTCAAATGACCAGTGCATGGGAAATTTTCCCTCTACATCCTCGGTATCACAGTTATCAAGAAACCATATGTTCTTACCGGGATGTGCAGAAACTTTAAAGAACTTGTCTTTAAAGTTCTTGAAAGAATTGGTGTAAACTCGGAAGAGTTTGCGACCAGGGATACCTCGGATGGTAACCCAACCTTTTTGTTCTGCCGATTCAAGGCCAGTTCGAGGGGTAAGGACTTGGAAAAATAAAAAGAAAACATAGACATAAGCAGGAAGAGTAAGGTATGCACAAAAACACTCAAAAGCCTTAATAAAACCCCAACTGTTGGGGTGGAGTTGGGTGGGAGCTATTTAAAGATGATTGAGAAGGTCCATTTGGAAATCGGTCAAAGGAAACCGGATGCCAATTTGGGTCACGACATCCCGATAGAAGAAAAAGAAACAAGTTTCTTCAGAAGTTCCCCCAGAGCGCACCGGTTCGTCTTCTCGTGGGGGGATTACATCATAATTCTCTAACAGGGAGACCAACCACATCACCCGAACTCATTTCAGAAGTGGTACTTAAAACCTCGTAAGTAACCCAGGAAAATTGGGATACCAAAGAGGCAGGAGGACACTCAGGGTACGACTCAGTAGAACCTGACTCTTCTACAACCTCTAGGGGGGATGTCATTAAAACCTAAAATAGAGAAAATAACTTGATCAGAAGAAGAGAATGGGCATACCTGAATCAAAAATGCTACTGGAAGATGAAGAAGTCGATATATCTGATATCATAATGGGGTCATCTGCCTCACCAGATGCAGAGGTAGATCCCAAAATATCTCCATGCCGGCAGCTAGCCAAAGTAGACTCGGATAGAAAGTAACACCCTTGCTTAATAATCTTGGAACAAAGATAGACACAAGAATAAAAAGGAACACTCTTCTGGAGAGGGGAAGACCGATGAAAATCCCGGATGGTTGATGAAGGACCAGGATGAGTTATTAGTGAACTACTAGAGGGCTTACATCCGATACGAGGAAGATGCTAGGGAGTACGTCTGCTCACAGAAAGACGACTCCTACCCCGGGTGGATGAACCTCTACCCTGACTCTTCCCTAATCCTCTATCAGACAACCCAGACCTCCTCCGGGATCTACCGTCGCGGTAACCACGGAGCATGGCTTCGCGTTCTTCCTCTTCAGTCCTTAGAATCCCCCACAACCAGAAACGGGCACTAGAGGGAATCTTTTTCAAAAAATCAGAATCTTTCTCCTTCTTCCCCTCACAACACAGAGCTGAAGAAGGAGGGTTTTCCCCCCTCATTTTGTTAAAAGTCCAGACGACACTAAGATTTAACGCAACAAAAGAAGGACAACAAAGGCAAGGTGAGGAACACCAAAATGCCAGAATGGAGCCAGTAGGTAACCCTCTAAAGCACAGAACGTTGATACAACGAAAAAAGAGAGGAAATCAACAAAATGACATTTGATGAACGAAAAAGTTCAAAATCGAAGAAGCATGTTCAAAATCAGATGGCTAAATGCAAGTATCCCAAGAAAGAAGTAACAAAAATGAAAAGGCAAGTGAGGTACCTGGAAAAAGGAATGAACTTGCAAGGCTAGGGGAGAAATGCGTTTCAGATGCTGATACTCAGAAAAATTTACGCAGAAAGAAGTTTCTGCACAATGGTCAGAATGAAAACGAAGGCAGGAAATACGAAACAAAGGCTTATATAGTCGTGAGTAATAACCATTGTGGTTACGAATGACAAAGGTCAAGTGCAAAAAAAGAGTCATTTCACTCGTGAGTGGTAACCGCAGCAATCATACATGGTAACCGCAACAGTTGTGGATGGCAAGGGTCAGGGGAATCAACATCATTGCACTTAAAAAGCAACGATTAGACGCCTGAAACGACGCTCCCAATAAATGCGCATGAAATGCGAAAACGGCATAAAACGGCTGTAGCACGCTAACACATGTGGAAAACAACACATGTCAGAATAAAATGAGTGCTGATGATAAATCGACACTAGAGATTGAAGACACGTGTATTCGACAGCTCTTAGCCGAGTTACACGACTCATTTGGGGGAAACTCGCCAATTGGATCCCAACAACTCAAGCACGTGCGTTACCCGATTTCATATGAAGAATATCTCGTCGGGTTCATGCATAACCCGCACATGTAACTAACTAGGGAAAATCATTCCCGATTTGAAGAAGAAAGTGACAAGCTCAGAACGTGGACGTAAGGTATGATGCTTGGGGGGCAACTCGCCAGTTGTATCCCAAAAACTCAAGCACATTCCAAACTCGGTATAGGAACACATGATGCGTCTTCCTAGGTTTATGCTCAACCCACCGAGATAAGGGGCAATGAGGACCCCAGTTGAAAAATAATCAGATCAAGGAACACGCACGCAAAGAGTTTACAAAAACTCAAAACACTCAGCCTAACAAGAAACCTAAAGTAGCGCGCAAGGAAATTCACCCCGACAACCCGGACACGCAGGTTGCCTGGCTGAGAGGCAATTGTTATGGACCCGTATAAGGGGCCCATTAAGTGGCAGGCCCAATAATGGGCAATCCAAGATCTGAATCAATTATAATTACGGATAGTATCCATCAAGGATACTAATCTTAATACGACAGCATAGCAAACAGGCTTCGACCCTTATCAGAGGCACCAAAGGCCCACATCATACTACCCACAGGTATCCCCTATAAATACAAAGTAAACCCTAAAGGTACTTTACACTCTATCTCTCTTACTGTTGTGCTATCACTGTGCGCACACATACACCCCATTGGTTAACACCGTTATTAGTTCGTTGTGCACAGTAATCTGCTTGACTTTCATAGATACCTTGAAGAGGGCACTAGATCCAAGATAAAACATACCAGTCCATTGGGCTAGACATCTCTGTCACTAAGGCAGAACATATGTTGAGTTTGAATTCTTATGTTAAAATTTGATAAGGAGAGTTTTACCACTAATTTAATTCTGTTAAACTCGAATTGAATTAATTAAATAATTAATAAACTTATGGATAATATAAAAAAACTTTTTTTCTCTTATTCTAATTCCGTACCTGACTTACTTCTTGTATATGACAATAAATTGTGGAATCTATTTATCTTATGTTGCATGAGATAATTATCTCATACGACAAAGATAAGATAATATGATCTATATTTTTAAAAAAAATAAAAAAAATAATAGACTTCACTATTTTATCTATGTTACATGAGATAATTATTTCCATAAATTATTCTTTGCATACAAATTGATGTATAATTGAGATTTGAGTCAATTGACTTTAAATGCAAGTGAATTACGTGAGTCCGATAAATATTAAATACTACCATGCTTGATAAAGTGTTTATCTGCATAAAGTAGTTTGAAAAAGAGCATAACTTATCTGTAGCATGGTACCCACATTCTTGTCCTTTTATTATGTTTATTCTTTACCTTCAATGCGCCTGACATGACCAGGGTGTTAATGCGTGGTAATGATCATTCAATAGCTGACTTCAGTTGTTATTGCATTATCATTCTTATGTTTTGTATCACTTTTTGCTTAAAGTATCCCATGCTTATATTTTAAGAAAATTGCTTAATTTAAACTGCGTCCTATATCTTACCGACGCGGTTTATATTTTGCCGACTCGTTCTGATATTGGTGCAGAACACCAATCCACAAATGATTCATGGGGAATGGATTTGAATTGTCCATTATAGTAGAACCATTATTTTTGAGGGAGATAAAAACTAGTCTTTTTATTCAGACACACACCTAAATAAGACATGAGATGTAAAAATTAATTTAAAATTATTTGTCTTTTGTCGGATAACGAGACCTTTCTTGTAATTTAATAAAGGGGTTAATATTTTTTTATGTTATAAGAGATAAAATTATCTTTTATCTTCTATATACATATAAAATATGTAGATCTCATATAAAATTGCGAAAAGAGAAAAAAAGAAAATATAAATACGACACACTGTTACTGTTATGTAAATATAGGATATAAATTTTATCTTCAATAACTAGCATTAAACTCTTTAACAAACCCAAAGAATCAAAATAGCATCGTAACTAGTCGTGATCTTGTCTTATATGTCATGTTATTGTCCACGGTCTGGTGTTTCCATTGTAGTTTCTGTATTCATTTTATTTGGGTTTGTGTTTAGTTTCAGACTCAGCCTTAACTTAGCAGAACAGGTTGATTTTTATTTTGGCTCGGAAAGAAAAAGTCAAAAGGAGTTGCAGTTTTGACGACCTCTGGTTTGACCAGTAACCATTCCACTGACACATGCAATATGGGCCATTACAGATATTTATTCAGCCCGAATGTATTGAACAGCAATAAGGCCCCACTTTTTACATCAATGTTTTTCTTTCTCTTCTCCAGAACCGTAGTACTTTTTATTTTTATTTTCCTTTTCATCAAAATGCATTCTCATTTTGCCTGGTCATGGTCAGGAGCGCACGATCCACAAATTCATGATATCATTTTGAGTCATTTTATTTATAGGTTTTTTTTATGCATAAATGATTGATGTTTATATACTTACATTATAGTGTAGTTTTTTTGTTACAAAATATTTTAGTATAGCTGTCTAAGTTATGCCGTATTTCTTTTAGAGATGTAAATGAGTTGGACTGGATTGATATATGATTTAAGATAAGACTTATATTGATTATTTTGATTTTAACATGTCCTTTTAGCTTAACGGAAGTAAATTATAGGTCTGGTTTGACATATATTTAAAAATTGTGAGACTTGACACGACCTATAATTAAGGCCTATTATAATTTAAATTATAATAAATCAAAGATGAATTACTTAAAAATATACAATAATAAATAGAAAAAAAAAAACTTATGACTGGTGTTTGTAAATCTCCAATGTATGATTGTGACCACTAAAGGCAGAGAGTTACCACACCTGCAAGTATACACGGTCAACAGGTAATATAGTGTGAGTGTGGATTATCGTTTCCTCGAGGATTTATATAATAGTGTATTCAATATAATTTCTCAAGATCAACTGAAGTATCATGAACTAAGAGAAGAAAAGAGATTTGAATTAAGTACAGAGCTTATATGATCCAAGAATTAAGCTACTGGTTCACTAAGAAATGTATTTACCGATTGACGAACACTAGACCTGAAATCCTATCAAATCACCTTGTTTTTATTAATTTTTCAGAACCTGCTACAACACCTTCACTAAGTAACTGATCCGCTACAGCAGTTCTGTACTTTCCAGCAACAGAACCTTAGTTCAGTTATGCTCTGAATTATTCCTAATCCAAATTTATTTCCAAACGTCATGAACGTCCTAGATCCGAGTTCTACGCGATTGATTATTCCTAACCTAATTACGCAGTGCTTAAGATCGATCTGAATTCTTGTCTTCCAACAAACAACTCTTGTTACTCAATTAAAATGGCCAGTTTTAAAAGAGTTTATTATTAATTCATCTTAAGAAACGTAGTTCAGGTTTTGTAGCGAAGTTCATTCACATATCAAGGCGATCTTCAAGCATTACATATCTGGAAAAGAAACTTATTTATCCATAAGATTGAAACTAAAATTCAAATACAAATTCATGACATCCATAGGTATTTCACCAAATGTTCACCAAAGTTCAAATCTAAATTTAAGCTACAACCAAACCAGAACAGAGAACTGAATTTATAACGAAGAAGTGTTGAGTTGTATATTTTTTATAATTGGAAAGATTTAATATCTGATTTGATTGACCAATTTATGTAGTAATTAAAGGGAATTCGTTACATGGAGTGATTGTAGGAATTATGTGGAGAGATTTTAGGAGTTTTAATTTCCTGATTATTTGTAATTTTCTTCCTTGATTTATGGCTAATTTGTAGCCTGATTTATGTTTGATTTGTAACTCTAGGACTTTGTATATAATGACCTCTATTGAGGTAGAAGATATACAAATGAATTACTATTCTATAGAGTTCTTTGATTTCTAACATGATATCAAAGCCTCTATTCTAATCTAGCAAAGGGACTGCGAAATCAGTCTTACATCAAAGCAATGGCCACTACCTCTGATGAAAGTCCCCAGCAGCCCACTACCAATATTGTTTACTCGGGTATTGTTGGTAAAACTCCTTTTTTCCCTGCATGTTCTAGAGATGATATTTGGATAATTGACACTGGAGCTTCTGATCATATGATAAAAGGATTCTAGTAAGTTGCATTGTTTTTTCCTTCTTCCCAATCATTCATTTCTACTGCTAATGGTAGTACCTCTTCTATCACTGGTAAAGGATCTGTTATCCTGTCTGAACATCTTCATTTGACTTCTGTTTTTGTTGTCCCTTCCCTTGAATATAACTTACTTTCTGTAGCATAACTTACTAATACCTTGAACTGTACTGTCACCTTTTGGCCCTCATTTTGTGTATTCCAGGACATTTTCACCCGGAAGACTCTTGTCTATGGTGTTAAGCGAGACAAACTTTATTATCTGGATGTCACCGAAAAGAGACAGAATAAATTAGGAGAGGTCAATCATGCTAGTAGTGAAGATAAGGCTCGGGAAACAATTTGGCTTTGGCATAAAAGACTAGGACATCTTTCTTTTGGCTATTTGAAAAAATTACATCCAAGACTATTTTCTAGTTTGAATATTGATGATTTCCATTGTGACACATGTGAACTAGCAAAAAGCCATCGTATTTCCTATTCTCCTAGTAGTAATAAAAGTTCAATTCCTTTTGAAGTTGTTCACTCGGATGTTTGGGGACCGTCTGGTGTCCTTTCCCTGTCTAAAGCTCGATACTTTGTGACATTTATAGATGAATGTACTCGAATGACATGGTTATTGTTGTTGCATAAGAAAAGTGATGTATTTACAGCCTTCCAAACCTTTCACCAAATGGTAGCCACTTAATTTCAATGCCAGATCCGAATTTTACAGTCTGATAATGGGACCGAATATACAGATAAATCTTTTGCGCAGTTCTTGAATCATAAGGGAATTTGACATCAGACCTCTTGTACTTAAAAATGGTTTGGCCGAAAGGAAGAATAGACAACTTATGGAGGTTGTTCGTGCTTCTCTCTTTGGCATGAATATGCCCCATTTTTATTGGGGTGAAGCTGTTTGCTCTGTTGCTTATTTGATTAATCGTACCCCTTCTAGTGTCATCAACTTTGTGACTCCGCAACAGAAGTTTGAATCACTACTTTCAGTTCCCCACATTCCCAATCTTGAGCCACGTGTATTTGGCTGCACTGTTTATGTCCATATTCCCAAAGTACTGCGTAACAAACTAGATCCATGTGCTAAAAGGTGTGTGTTTGTTGGTTACTCTGATGTTCAAAAAGGATACCGGTGTTATGATCCCCAACAACAAAAAGTACATATCACTTTAGATGTATCTTTTCGGGAATTTGAACTTATTATTCAGGGGGAGTTTCTGGGTCTGCTCTTCAGGGGGAGAGTTACTATGAAGAGCAAGACCAATTAGCCACCTTGAATGGAGGAGGAACTGAAGCAACATATACAGGTGTGGAGAATGTTGAAGTCTTACACTCTGACTCTCCGGTAACAATAGAAATACCTTGCTTAACACCAAAAACTGAGGGATCTCTCTGGGACCACCATAATCCAACAGAGATAATTTCTAATCCTACTCCTCTTGAAGAAAATATCTTTCAGAATAATAATCTACCCACTGAAAGTGTCATTGTGTTTCCTGATATTCCTACTGAAACCATGATTGATTCTGGACCCTGGTGACGTAACTCTCAGAAGATCACATAGGATCAATAAGGGTGTCCCAAAGGAACTGTATGAACCTGACCCCAATGCTAAAGCTAAATATCCTATTAGTAACTATGTGTCTAATCACAGGTTGTCTGAGTCATATGCTCTTGTTGTTGATCAGTTGTCCAGTATATCTGTCCCTAGTAATGTGCAGGATGGATTGGAGGATCCGAATTGGAAGAAGGCAAATAATGATGAAATGGAGACCTTGCAAAAGAACTCTACATGGGAGCTCGTGCCCTTACCGGATGGCAAAAGAACCATTGGATGTAGGTGGGTGTTTACTATAAAGCTCAAGGCAGATGGAAGCATTGACAAGTGCAAAGCTAGATTGGTGGCAAAAGGATACTCACAAAAGTATAGAGTAGACTACCAAGAAACCTTTGCACCAGTAGCTAAACTCAATACAATCTGGATAATTATGTCCATAGCTGCAAATAGATATTAGCCACTATGACAATTTGATGTAAAGAATGCATTTTTAAATGGAGAACTCGAAGAAGAGGTGTACATAGAGATACCACCAGACGTCAAACAAAGTTCTTTTAGTGAGAATAAAGTTTGTAAATTGAAGAAAGCCTTATATGGACTTAAACAATCCCCTAGAGCATGATTTGTGAGATTTCTTCTGCAATGAGGAGATTCAGATATAAACAAAGCAATGTTGACCACACCTTGTTCATTAAATACAAGGAAGGAAAAGTGACCGTATTGATTGTCTATGTAGATGACATGGTACTGACAGGAGATGACATAGATGAGATGAAACTTCTGCAAAAGCAACTAGCAAGTGAATTCGAAATGAAAGATCTAGGAGACTTAAAATACTTCTTGGGAATTGAGATAGCAAGATCAAAACAAGGTATTTATCTTTCACAAAGAAAATATGTACTAGATCTCCTCACTGAGACTGGAATGCTCGTGTGTAAGCCAACAGAAACACCGATTGAGATGAATCATGTGCTTGGAATATTTCCGAATCAAAAGCCAGCAAATATTAGTCAATACCAAAGGTTGGTTGGAAGACTGATATACTTGTCTCATACGAGGCCAGATATTGCATATGCCGTAAGTGTTGTAAGTCGCTTTATGCACAAACCAAGCGTAGATCATATGAATGCAGTGTACTGAATTCTGAGGTACTTAAAGGGTGCCCCTGGCCGAGGATTGTTGTTCTCAAAAAACAATGTCACATGTGTTGAAGGTTACACTGACTCTGATTGGGCTGGAGATAAAACAACAAGGCATTCCACATCAGGCTATTTCACCTTCGTGGAAGGTAATTTAGTTTCTTGGAAAAGCAAGAAACAGAAAGTAGTAGCAAGATCAAGTGCTGAAGCTAAATTTCGAGGCATGGCTCAAGGAGTATGTGAGCTATTGTGGGTCAAAAACATATTAAAAGACTTGGGAATTTGTTATGACAAACCAATGAATCTCCACCGCGATAACAAGGCTGCCATTGAAATAGAAAATAATCCTGTGCAACATGACCGAACCAAACATGTGGAGATTGATCGACATTTTATCAAGGAGAAGCTAGATCAGAAAATTATACAATTTCCATTTGTTAAATCTGAAGATCAATTAGCTAATATACTTACTAAAGCTGTTTCCGAAAGAGTTTTTCAAGGTCCAATTGACAAGTTGAACATGATTGACATCTATGCTCCAACTTGAGGGGGAGTGTTGAGTTGTATATTTTTCATAATTGGAAATATTTAATTTCTGATTTGATTGACCAATTTATGTAGTAATTAAAGAGAATCCGTTACATGAATTGATTGTAGGAATTATGTGGAGAGATTTTAGGAGTTTTAATTTCCTGATTATTTGTAATTTTCTTCCTTGATTTATGGCTGATTTGTAGCCTGATTTATGTCTGATTTGTAACTCTAGGACTTTGTATATAATTACCTCTATTGAGGTAGAAGAAATACAAATGAATTACTATTCTATAGAGTTCTTTGATTTCTAACAAGAAGTTAAGTAGGAGAGGAATTGTGAAAGAAGAATTGAGATGTTAATTCGCTTCCTTCATGGATCTAAACACTAACAAAAGCAAGCTTCAACCTCCTCCAATTGAGAAAATGCATGAGCACTGAGCAGATATGAAACAGTAATTACTAGGAATAGTTCTACGTACGTAACAAGAGATGAAAAAGCTAAAATGAAAAGGTGTTCTTTTAACTACAGTAAATCCAATAAGTGGCTGAAAAGTAAAAATGACAAAAGATCCAAAATTTTCTGCTTCTTCTCTTATTTATAGCTTCGATTTTCCATTCAAAGTTTCACCACATGGTCCCCACAACCAACACTTGTTGCTTTTGCTTTCCATTTCAACATTTTTTTTCTTTTCTACCTGCAAAAAAAAAAAAAAAAAAACATACAAGAGAAATGTTATATATTATGCAAAAGACCATCAAAATTCATTTCTTACAGACCTAATCTTTAATTAAACCATTATTTAATATATTCACAAAAAGTATATTTCTCCTATGCTAAAAGTAAAATATAGTTAATATTAGCATAAAAAATTCCTAATATCCACACTAATACCTCTATCCAAAATTACCTAACAAAATACCCTAAACTTAAATGGTTGCTTGTCCTCAAGCAATCTCACAAATTCAGCTCACATCAAGTTGCCCCACCAGAAAATTTAAGAAGAGTCACAGGTTAATGATCAAGCCAAGTTGCAAACAATCAAGTGCCACAATACAATACTTCCATCTTAAAAAAAGCAATCTTCCTTGTGGTCATACACCCAATTCCCATCTTTAATTAGTGAGCTAAAGTTTATGCCAACAAATCTACCATATTGGGTTACTGAACTTTCAATCAGTAAGATTCATCGAAAGGAGAAACCTACCTGCAACTAGTGTTCCTTACTGATCAATCTATCTCACTTATCCACTCTATGTTAGTAAAGGTAGTTCACTCCATACCTTCCTCTAAACAGGCATTACCATAAGCTTGACCAATCCCTTACCTCTTTCAGTGCTATAACCTGAGTTTTCCAATCTAGGGGTCTTTCGTAGTTTTAAGCAAGGCATGGGCAGAAAAAGATTATAATTGAAGGGAAGAAGGCTTAGCATGTGCATAAAAGAGAACAAGAAGAAGTCTACAATTAATAGCAAAACTGAGAACTTAAAGAGAATGCAAGAACTGCGCTCTCTTTCTTTTATTTTCTTTTATTATTTATTTATATATCTATCTTGGAAGAGACAAAGGAGTTACGTTAATTAATTTTTTTATTCTTTATATATCACTCTTTTTTTATTTTTTTATATATATCTCTTTCTCTGATTTCTCAAAATCGCGCTTCTTAGTATTTTCTTCACCTCTAGTGTCCCTCTTCTTCACAGATCAGGTGAGTGTTGGGAAAAATAGTTCAACAGGTAGCTAATTGAATGAATAGGCTTAGGCTCAAGGGGGCTAGAAAGGTTAATGAATTCACGTGGTCATTTGGCTCTGGGTTTATGAAATGATTGCCCTTATCATTTTGGAAAAATTCCAAGTCAAACACCTAATAGTGGGAGGAGCAGGGCAAGTTCTGGTTGCCTAATTAGAAAGCTTCCCTCTTGAAAAAGAATAATCTTCATTATCACTAAGTGCTTATAAATTTTTACTCACATATAATACATTACATGGTTTAAGGGGCACTAGGGAGGCTAAGTCAAGCTAAAATTTAATTCAGTTTGCCTATACTAAAAGTCTCATGGTTGTTCAGCTAGGCAGAAACAAGGAACATAAATGACAAAGTTCAATTTCCAAAAGTCACTCATGCAGTCCGAAATCCAAATTGAAGAGATGACTTGAAATTGGATCTTTACCTTCTTGTGTGTACAACACAAGCTAACCACTCAGCCAAGGGAACAACCCCTAATGTGGTTCAAAAATATCCCAATACTTTCCCTCCAAGACTCAGACTCAGCGCTGCATGCAAGAGGGAATTCCTAAAGAAAACTGGATGGAGAATGGTGAAACAGATTAGAACTTATTTTTCAAACAACCAAATATCGGCAGCTTGCATTCCTATCCCACATCTCACTAGTGCTTAAAGACAAGGTTTTGAATGTTTTGATCACAATTCAGACTTAATCATTATTCTTTTTCTAAAGATATTGGACATCAAATTAATTCCAGCTTCTATTATTTTTTGACCCTCTTAACCAGACTTATGTTTTCATTCAACAGGAATTTTTATGGAAAGACTATTTTACTATTTTACCCACACCGTTTATTCTTATTCGCACAACAGAATCCAGCTCTATTACCAACCAACTGTTATCAGATAAACGTTAAATGTCCGTTTTCATTTAATGGGTTTAGAAGTTTTGTTTTTAGGAATGAATGATGGTTAAGAGTTAGCCGTTTTTAGCAGTTTTGTTTCTGTTTTATGGCTATTAATAGGATTTAACTTTTTTAGCAAACTACAGCCTATAAGTAGATGTATTCTTTCTAATCAAGATAGACAACGAAGAGCAAGAAAGCAAGTTTTATAAGTGGAAAGTTTTTATAGATACACTTGTGTGGTTCTCTCTTGCATCTGTGTGAAGATACCAATTCTAACAAATTGGTATCAGAGCCAAAGGAGGTTGTGACCAGTAATATGCCGTTGCCTCGTCTAACGAAGGTAAACTACGAGAATTGGAGCATCCAAATGAAAGCTCTTGTTGGATCCCAAGATAGTTGGGAGGTAGTTGAAGATGGTTTAACAGAACCGGCATCTACCGCAGGTTATACGGCAGCTCAAAACAAGGCGTTGAAAGAGACGCGATCCAATACATGCTATTCCAAGCTGTTGACGAGTCAGGCTTTGAGAAGATTGCGAGTGTTGCAACTTCAAAAGAAGCGTGGGACATTTTGGCAAATGTCTACAAAGGAGTTGACCGTGTTAAGAAAGTCCGACTTCAAACTCTTCGCGGTGAGTTCGAAGGAATGAAGATGAAGGAGACGGAAGGTGTGTTTGACTTCATCACGTGTGTTCAAACCGTGGTGAACCAGTTAAACAGGAATGGAGAAGCGTTGTCCGATGCGAGAGTGGTGGAAAAGATCTTGAGGTCTTTAACCGATAATTTTGAGAATGTCGTATATGCCATAGAAGAATCAAAGGATCTAGCAACGCTCACTGTCAAAGAGCTCGCTGGTTCCCTTGAAGCGCATGAGCAACGGAAGAAGAAGGAGGAGGAGATTCTTGAACTAGCGCTTCAGACAAAAGCAACAATTAAAGATGAGAAGGCTCTCTATTCTCAAAACTTTCGAGGTAGAGGATGTGGTCGCGGTGGGCGAGGTACTGGCCGTAGTGGTAGAGGCCGAGGCCAAAGTCAAGAAGGTTGTAATGATGAGGTAGGACAATCAAGTCAACAGAACTGGCGTGGAAGAGGACGAGGTCGACGCGGAGTTCGGTCACATTATTCAAACATCGAGTGTTACAAATGTGAAAAGTTTGGTCACTATGCAAAAGATTGTAACTCGGACAAGTGTTACAACTGTGGAAAAGTCAGACATTTTGCAAGAGAATGCAGAGAAGAGAAAAGGGTGGAGGAGACATCCAACCTAGCCACAGAATAGGAGATGAAGGATGGTGTTTTGTTAATGATACACAATGAAGGAAGTTCAGACGATGACATGGAATGGTATCTTGACACGGGTGTGAGTAACCACATGTGCAGACATAAGCATTTCTTCAAGGAGATGAGAAAGGTGGAGACTAGACATGTTTCGTTTGGAGATGCCTTGAAGGTTGAGGTAAAAGGTCGTGGTACGATATGCTTCTTGTAAAAGGACGGGTTGATTAGCTCAATCCGAGATGTGTACTATGTACCCTACCTAAAAAGCAATATTTTAAGCATGGGTCAATTGATGGAGAAAGATTACTCGGTTATGATGAAAGACCGGGTGTTGTATTTGAAAGATGAGCGAGGTCGGCTGATAGTCTAAGTTGAAATGGGCAGAAATCATATGTACAAATTGAACCTGAGAAGTGTACAGGTCGACTGTTTACAAGCCGAGGTGGAAGACAAGGCGTCACTTTGGCACCTCCGTTTTGGTCACCTACATTATGGTGGTCTAATAGAGCTGGCAAAGAAGAAGATGGTGGGCGGACTGCCTGACATCAACTATGAAGAAAAGTTTTGTGAGAATTGTGTGCTTGGCAAGCATGCTAGGACCACATTTAAGAAGATGGCGAGATTTCGGGCCAAGCAGCCTCTGGAGTTAATTCATACAGACCTGTGTGGTCCAATCACCCCAGAATCCTTTAGCAGTAAGAAATATTTTATTTCATTCATTGTTGATTTCTCACGAAAAACTTGGGTTTATTTCCTGAAGGAGAAGTTCGAGGTGTTTCAAGTGTTCAAAAAGTTCAAGGTAATGATTGAGAAGGCAACAGGAAGATTCATCAAGTCGGTGCATTCTGACCGAGGTGAGGAATATACCTCGACAGAGTTTATGACATTTTGTGAGGAACATGGGATAAGAAGGTTTCTAACAGCTCAATACTCACCACAACAGAACAACGTGGTTGAAAGGAAGAACCAGACTATTCTTGACGTGGTTCGGTCAATGCTGAAGAACAAGAAGATGCCGAAAGAGTTTTGGGCGGAAGCTGTGCAGTATGCTGTGTATGTGCAGAACCGATGTCCACATTCGAGTTTATATGACAAAACACCACAGGAAGCTTGGAGCGGTCAAAAGCCATCAGTGGCTCATCTCAGAGTATTTGGTAGTGTGGCCTATGCACACGTACTGAACTAAGCTCAGAACTAAGCCATCCGAGATAAGAAATGGCAAGACGCCATGGATGAGGAGATATAAGCCATTGATCGAAATAAAACGTGGGAGTTAGTCGAGCTACCTGGAGGAAGTCAGCCCATTGGGGTAAAGTGGGTATTCAAGAAGAAGATGAATGCTCAAGGGGAGATAGAGCGATATAAATCTCGACTAGTTGTAAAGGGCTACAAGCAAAAAGCAGGAATTGATTATGACGAGGTATTTGCTCCTGTCGCGAGAATGGAGACAATTCGGCTATTGTTTTCACAAGCAGCTCAACATAGGTGGCAGATATTTCAAATGTATGTCAAGTCGACATTCTTGAATGGAGTAATTGAAGAAGAAGTCTATCTCGAATAGCCACCAGGATACATGAAAGGTGGAGAAGAGAGGAAAGTTCTGAGGTTGAAGAAGGCTCTTAACGGGTTGAAGCAGGCACCACGGCCGTGGAATACTCGTATTGACACTTATTTCAAAGAAAACCGTTTTGAACAGTGCCCCTATGAACACAGAACTAATTGAGTTGATCAAGTGATCTACCTTTATGATTTAGATACCGTGCCAGTATTATCCCTCACATAGTCATTCACATTTAGTCGAGAGCAAGGATAGAGTATTATCTCTCTTTATTGACTAAATATAATATTTCACAGGAACTAGGAATCTTCTTCTATTGACTCTAAGACAGATCGTGACTCTTGATGATCTCTTACTATGCATAGATTCCCGAGTCAACTAGAAGTCATCCAAGCCCTACCGGTCTTTGTGAATGACTAATCCCTTATAGGGCATTGCGAGTCCTTTCAGCATGTCCATCTATACTCATGTATTCGAGTTATACCCAAGAGTACGCTGTTCTCCCCATTTTCAGGCGGATAGAGTTGTACAGTCAAAGTATAACTCTAGGACATAGTATTCGATGACATCCTTAAGTCTAGGACGATCCACACTACTAAACGATGAGAGACTTTACAAATCCAATGATACTCTCCATAATGAATCCTTATGGAGTCTGTCGGTGGGTCAGTTCAGTGCTATCTGTTCTCCAACAGATCCACCCACGACATCAGCTAAGGCATCACCATGCTTGCATTCCATGAGGTCCCTACCTTGTATCTCCATACAAGTAGATGATGTCATACTAGTCTTATTGATATCACAAATACCATTTCTTAGTGATTTAAGACCAGGAACAGATTTTAGGTAATAGACATTCAGTTTCCTCGAGTCCTCATGATCATGATCCCTATCATAGATCCCTGAGTGAACACCTGTTCTATTTCTAGGGTCTTTATATTTAAACGGATATTAACAATAAAATATTGGTGAGACATAAATATGATAAAGATTAAGTTTGCTCAAATTTATTAATTATGAAATACTAAATAGAAAAAAGGTGTTCATCTGATAAAACAGATTGTCTCTAGGACACCTATATACTAACACTTGTGTGATCATTGTAGGTTGCCTCCCACGGAAGTGAACTTGGAGCTTTGAGCTTGGTGGGTTGCGTTTGGTCCTTGACCAAAGGGATTTTGGTATTTCTAGTGGTACCAAGCTCGGGGACGTATTGAATTGGAGCTGTTAACAAGGAGATTAATCAGGTAATCCCTTGGTACTGGGGTTTAATCCCCGTGTGTGCTCCACCATGCCCGTTGAGGGTAGTGGTTGGAGGTATATGTTGGTAATGTAGTATAACATGATCATGCATATTTGTATGTATAGTGGTACATAGGATGTACCGTGTCTCTGACCAGTAGACTGTTGCCTTCAGGTGTTACAGACTTCCATTGGATAGGTCTCCATGAAGGAGTTTCAGTTGACCTGGGGTCGTGGTGTGTCATCTGTAGAGGAGCACACTAGGAAGTCTCGGGTGGATATTGATGGATGGTGCCTTGTTTGAAACCCGTAGGCTATGTCCCAAGGCCACTAGGCCGGATGTTGCGTAGTATTGGCGTCGACCATTTCAGCTTCATCGTATTTTGTTCCCTATGCTTCCCTATTTCACTAAATCCCTTGCTTTATCCCGTTTTAAATGTTGTATTATATTATTGATATGTATCAAAGTGAGCCATTGGGTGGAGTATTCTCTAGAACCTCTGGGTTACTGAGATATATTCGTATATCTCACCCCATCTTGGGGACTTTATTTTAGGTAGTGCCAGTGATGTTGGAGCGGCGGACACATGGACTTATAATGTACTTTGCATTTTGTGGCCATTGGGCCTAGGCTAGACTTAGGACATGAACATCGTTTTGAGTGAGATTATTATCTGTCATCTTTGGTGACTCATTATGTATATTTGGAGAATTATTGTAATATTTGTAAAATTTGTATTATGGAGACTTGATGTAATATTGAAGCATGCTATATGATGAAAGGGGAATAGGCCTATTCTAGGATTTGATTTATGTTTTATGTCAAAGAATTGCATGCAAAGGGATTAATGTGATTGAAATGATTTAAGGATTTATAATGAAATCATTGAATTGTAAAGTAAGCTAAATGATATAAATTGGGAAGGGTTGTAATAGCACCAAGGCATTGCTGGTCCTTGAGTGCCACCCATGTTTATTAGGTACAGAATTGAGGTTAGATAACACACCTTCAAAGGTGGGATTTATCGGAAAAACAAAGGAAACTCTAGCGAAATTTTTAGAAATTGGCAGAATTTGGGTGAACTTTGGGAGAGCATATCTTCCTCCACAAAAGTCCAATAGGGACGTTCAATACACCGTTTTAAATCTTGAGATGTCAAATACCTTGTGTCAAAATTTGAGAACCAAAGGAGAACTAAGTTATCCTGTAGAAGCCAGAGAGAATGGACTGCTCTAGATGCCCCTGTGCAGGGGGCTCCTTCTGGCAGATTTTGGGAATTTTATTTCTGCCTCGTTTCTTGGCCAAATTAGGTGTATGATATGTCATATTGAAGCTTGAGGTTTCTAGTTTACTGTATAAAAATTTGAGAGCAATTGGTCAAGTGGATTTTCCAGAATCATTGAGAGAGTGAGGGAGTTTGGGGCCCTGTTTGAGGTTGGCTGACATATTTGCTTGTCTAACTTCAAACGGTGATATCCAGAGAAAACGAGAACTTTATGACTCGTGTGATAGCTTGTTAGAAAGGTAATTAAGTCTAGAATAACATACTAAAAGATGAGAGGTTCTCGGCATGCGGTTTATCCGCGGTAATTAAAATACTGAACCATGTTCGGATAGGTATTTATGGGAACCCTTTAGTGACTTGAGAGGAGTATTATATGATATTTAGATAGTTTAAATAATTATTCTGCAAAGAGTTTACAGTTACGGTCACAGCTTTTATTTATTACGCTTTATTATTGTTTTAAATGCTCACATAATAAAAAGGAAAAAGTTTACTCGCATTTTTATAAATGAATTGCTGTGATTGTAACTGCGCTTAATATCATAATCAATGTTAACAATACCGGTGTACAACGAGCTGTTACAAAGTGGATCTTCAAGAAATTGAAGATCCATCATTTGACCCAATCTTGGATCTACTTGTAAATACACAAGGTCTAGTGCGGTACATTCGTAGTGGGAGAGAATGAGATGAAATAATTGTATTTCAACTCTGTTTGATCCCTGGTAAAGGCACCAAGAAGGATAAAATCCACTAGGTGCATGTGGACATAAAGGCAAAGACAGGATGGACAGGAAGGTGAAAACCTTCAAAACTAGCTTGGAGGCAATTTTTGCCACACGCCATGCTTGAGTCTATCCAGATTCTCTTAATTGCTGCTATAATTCTCAATTATGAGATTTCATTTTGGGAGTTGGATTTCAGGATATCTACATACAACAACCAAAAAAGTTTATAGCAAATGGGCAGGAACACACGGTAAGCAAGTTGTGAAAGTCTTTTCCATAGACTTAAACAAGCATCCAGGTCTTAGAACATCAATCTTTTATCAGGTTATCAAAATTTTGATTTTGAGAGGACCTTGATGAATGATGTGTATTTGTATATAAAGGATCCAACGGAAGACAGTAGCTTTTCTGGTACTTTATGTAGATAATATGCTCCTTATTGGAAACAACGTTGAGGTAATATCAAGCATAAAGAGTTGGCTAAGTTAGTGTTTTGGTATGGAAGTACTGGGGAAGCCAATTATATTCTTGGTGTAAAACTCTTATGAGACCGGAAGAATAAGTTATTGGCATCACCTTAGGCCACTTATATTGACAAAACGCTTGCGAAAATTCAACATGAGAACTCTAAGAGGGAAATTATATCTCTCAGATGTGAAATTCATCTTTCTAAGGAGTAACTTTTAAAGACTCATAAGAAGGAAGAATGCATGAGTAGAATACCTCATGACAATAGGTGGTCTCATGCATATCATGTTGAGTGTTAAACCAGACATCTGTCACGCAGTGGAAGTAGTGAGACGATATCATTTTGGACTTAGAGGAACACTAGATTATTGTTTAACATGTACTCAAGTATCTTCGAAGAACGAGAGAATATATGCTGGTATATTCTAGTGCGAGTCTTGAAAAACTGAGCATTCACAGATTCAGCTTTTCAAGTGGATATTGATTCAAGAAATCAACCTCGAGCTATGAGTTTTTCACTAAACTCAGATAACATTAGAGGTAGATCTTGCAGACCCAGTTACTAAGAGTTTGCCTAAACTTGTGTTAGAGAGGTATGTTACTTCTTTGGATCTTAGGAGGATCCCATACTTGCATTAAGTGAGTGGGAGATATTGAGTTCACTGTGCTCTTGGAGAAAGATAATAAAACAATGTAATCATTTTCTAAATTTTACAAATGAGGTACTATTTATTATTTTGCACACTATTTACAAACATTAAGGTTCAGATCAATTATGGAGTATATGATCATATGGATACGTTCATGGAGGACATGATCATAGGTTCTCGCAATTGATGAATAGATTCACAGCTGTTAAATAAAGTTGGGCACTTTATTTAAGCTGCAATATTTTATGAAATGGTTTTGTCAGAATCATTGTATAGTATTGGTGTGAATTAACATTCACATTGAAAGGATCAATGAGAGATTTAATTAAGGTTGTTTTTGTATTGTAAGGTATCAAATCTCCAATTAACTATAGTTATGTCATTGCTCTTAATCCTGAGTTTATTATAAATAGGTAATCAAATAGTTTTCGTTCTTTGATTTACCAATGGTGAGGTTCGATCTATTGACGTCCAATAACTTGGTATTTTGGGAGTGAGATTGTTTGATTAGCGGTATTTATGAGATAAACAACATGGAATTTGTAAGATATGTCCCCTTGATATGTTTTGGCACTTGGATATTGAAGACACTAGCCAGTGCATGTAATCCATTAGAGAAACTATCACAGTCAAGGGAATAAATAATTGATTGAGTTAACAGAAAACTTGTTAGTCAATTATAGACATTCTACAAAGGGGCGATACATATTCGTGTTATAAGTGTTATTAATCTTGGAGTTCAAGTTCAGGCTTTAGTGGAGTAGCACTGAATTAGATAATCATTTGTTGATTAACAAGAGCCTTGATTAATAACAGATGGTAGATCTTCATGCTAGCTCAAGATAAGGAATGGGACAATTTTAGTTGATGACGACTAGTGGGACACATGGACTTGGGCTTTAGGCTCAAGTTTGTACTCAAGAGCAAGTGGGAGATTGTTGGATTTTTACTCTTTCACTAAAGCCCAATAGGGCCTAGTGTGTAAGAAGAGCCCAAGAAACCTAAAGCCCATTTTGCTAAGGGTTAGGTTTTCTTGGAACCCATATATATTCTATACTTATAGTCATCAGCCTCTCTAGTCTTCACTTAGTGGTTGCAAAGGCTGAGGTAAGGTCATCTCCCTGAAAGTGAGAGAGTGCCCACACACTTCCCATTTTCCACTTGAGACATAGTCTGGAAGATTTGCCACAGTCCAACTTCAAGGAGGTTGTTTGTGTTGCGGCACTGAAGTGAGCAGTTCGTGAAGAAGAATCATACAAGGGAAGATTATGCACAAGATCTGCCCACCAAGAGGTAATTGTAAACAATGATGATCCTATACATCCAAATCGCAATGGTCTAAACGCTTCCGCAAGATCCAATAACTCCTACAGGTATTTACTCAAACTTTCCTTTGGAGGTCTAACACTTAAGCTTCTCTATAGAGATGTTCTCAAAAATGGTCTCACAAAATTGTCTCTCAAGCTATCTTCTCCTCCAACCCTCAACTAATGCTTATATAAGGAAGGAAAGAAAGTTCTAGAATATTAAAAGTGGGAATTAGGGTTACTTAAGCCCCAAGTTCTTTAAGCTTCTTGACCCTCACTCACTAACATTGAGCCTTGTGTAGCATTAAGGAGGAAAAACACAATAAAACTCATTCAATAAAATAACAATGAAACTCAATAGCTTGTACCTTAGAGAGGCCATATCATTCATATAAGAGTTAAGTGTTTCTCTTGTGATAATAAACAAAATTATATCCCGTGAGTTCAAAAATGACATTCTTTTGGGAAATTAACACTAAACTCTCTCTCTCTCTCTCTCTCTCTATATATATTTATTTATTTATATATTGTTTTAAAAAAAATTACAAACTTGTACGCTTATAGATGGTTGAAACTAACGTGATGCTGTTATTTAATTTTGTATATAAGTAACATCCTCGTAAACAATACAAAATAATTGTTTTTTTTTTTGAATGGGTGATTCAAATGATGCCATTTTAAGTGAGGAAAACTAAAACTAAAATAAAATTACGCCGCCCATTGATAAAAAAAAAAAGTTACTCAACGTACAATCAACTATTATTAGTTAATGATTACAAAATGATCAATGCATATGAACAGTTCCATCAAGTTGTTAAACTACCAGATTGAATGATAAATGAATATGAGTGTTTCTGTTATTTCAGAAACTAGATTAAAAACTTCTACTCTCGTGGATTAAATTAAGAACTAACTTATTAATCAAGAACCAAATAACAAAACCCCCCACCTCCCTTTTTGTTTTGTTTTTTTTTTTTTTTTTTTTTATCTTTCTCAAATTTGTTTGTAGTGAGTTGAGAATCAAACATAGAAGTTGAAACAGGTAATTTGCGATGGAAGCTGCCTATAAAGCGAGGGCATGCCATGTGTCCGTGAAGCAATGGGGTAGGTTCCACTTTGGTCCCTATGATAGCGCCTAGGGGAACAGTGACCATTTTGTCACGTTTGGACAAAAAAATTACCAGACTGCCACACCAACAGTAAATTTTGTCAAAATGTCACGCGGCATAATTCGCTACACAGTGTAGCAAAATATGCCACGTCAGAATCAAAAATACCACATGTCAAATTTTGAGAAATTCGCTACATAGGGTAGCGAATTTCTCAAAATTTGACATGTGACATTTTTGGTTCTGTGCATTCTGACGTGACATATTTCGTTACACTATGTAGCGAATTACTTGCATGCATAATTCGCTACACTGTGTAGCGAATTATGCCGCGTGACATTTTGGCAAAATTTACTGTTGGCGTGACAGTCTGGTAATTTTTTTGTCCAAACATGGCACTTTGGTCACTGTCCCGGCCTAGGGAGCCAAAGTAACCTTCCGAATTTCCATGTCATATTTCAACTAGAATGAGGTTTAAGATAAGAGTCTACTTCACCACTTTGTCCTACCACCAAATTAAAGTGAGCCAAAAAAAAGAACTTTTTCTTTGTTGGATGGATAGATAGAAACTGTTGAGATATATAGTCCCACATTGGTTATATATGCAACTAATGTGGAGTTTATAAGGTCTTGGACACTCTTACCCTTTGAGCTAGCTTTTGAGGTGGTGTATCCCAAGGTTCTTTACATGGTATCAGAGCCTCGCCGTCCCCCACTTTCTCTTGTGGCGTTTCTTAGCACAGGTAGGATGGACCTGTTGCATTGTCCACTCTTCAAGCCCAATGAGCTCTCGTGTGAGGGGGCGTGTTGAGATATATAGTCCCACATTAGTTGTATGTGCAACTAATGTGGAGTTTATAAGGTCTTGGGCACTCTCACCCTTTGAGCTAGCTTTTGGAGTGATGTATCCCAAAGTTCTTTACAAAACAAGAAAGACATTTGTAGTTTTCAAAGGTTTTGGTTCCAAATTTTGCATCTATGGACCATTTTAAAAGAGAAAATTGGGAAGGGCAAAATCTTAGCCAACTTTGATTGGGACCATATTCTACTTAACTTGATTTGCAATGCATGCAACTGAATCCATTTTCACATACAAATACAACTTGGTCTATTCTTTTTGCAGACTATGTGTTGGATGAATGGAGAGGGATTAAAAGCAACATCCAATAGATAGAATTAGTTAATAATATGTGAGAGAACATTGTATTCCCCAGTCAGGCTTTTGAATTTATTTATACTGCAACAGTGCAATAGATAAGAGAGTAATATTATAGATGATAATTGGTCATGCTGTGGATTACATGAATTTTGTATAAAATTATCATAAAATGACAAGTAATAGCGGTTTTGTTCTCTGGTTCCTAATGAATCATGAACAAAATGGATAATCGTTTTTTTTTATTTGCACAAAATTCATGATCCTGTTTGAGAATATTTTGTGAAAAAGTATATTGCAGAATAGAACTATTTATCCATGAGAAAATAAACAACTTGACATTAAAAAATAGGAATAACACAAGGCATTATTATAGAACATTTGTTAACTGTGCAAGGTTCCCTTTTCGTCTTGTAATAGAAGGTTCTTGTCTTTCTCTGATCTCATAATAATAAAACAAAGGAAAAACTATTTTTCTTTCATATGAGATAATTATCTTATATAATAGAGAGAAAATAGATGAGTGCTACTATTACAAGAAAAAAATAGGGTGTAAACATCGAAATAAAAAAATATGATAAAATTTATATCCTATGAAAGGAGAGTAATAAAGGCCATAAAACAAAAATCAATTGTCAAGCCAATATAAATAAATTACTGGCTTTTGGTTCAAATAATTTATAGATTTAATTTGAAACCGTGCATGACTGGTCCAGCCCGGTCCTTGTCCTTGGCCCTTGGGCATGGCTGGAGTACCCAGGCCGGGTAACCAGCCCAGAAACAAAATTTAGAAAAGTTTATCCAAAATCATTTTGATGGAATCCTTTAATCAAAAGTATTTACTGATCTTGCAATTAGTGTATTGGTAGCAAGTGATTTCTAACCATACTTTCTCACAAAAAAATCAAAGGATTTTTTCTTTAATGTATGTTAATTGGAACAATCAGTAAACTTTAAGAAAACAAAAACATTGCAACTTACCTACTAAACTCTCAGTATAAAAGCATTACATTAGAATTGATTAGATATGTTAAATATTGTTACCAAAAAAAGATTAAATGTTTTAAGATATGAAGTTCGGCCTGCCTGGCCAATTCTTAAGTGAGCCCAAATTGCTTGCTCAGTCCACCCTTTTTAATGAATTGCAATTAAGTTGGGCTGGGTAGACTAAACAAAAATAAATTAAAACATTTTAAAATAAAACTAGAAACATTTAATATTATTCTTAACTATTTATTAAAAAAACAATACTTAAAAAAAAAAAAATCTTCTTCTTCCTTTTTAGTAAGCAAATGAGAACTTAGACCTGATGTGAAAAAGAGAACGCAAGTCAAAGTGAAAGCAAAATAACTTCGGTAAAATTTATTTTTAAACTCGAGCGTTTTTTTTTTTTTTTGATTTGATTGAACTTGACTGGAACCAAACTTATTGAATAATTTAAAATAAATTTTAGTTGTTTAACGACTAATACTGATGGAACTGGGCACTACGATGCTAGATGATAGGAGTCATTGTTATTTTATATAAAGGATAATCACTTGGTGCATGATGTATGTTGTAGCAAAACAGCAAAAATCTACTGCTAAGATTAAACGCATTCTGATTACGAGCGTGTATATTAAATAGTATTGACTTAAATTTATCCATCCAATAATTATTGGGCTAGATCACACACGGTTGAGCTAAGTTATTGAGTGTCTGGATCATTGCTGGAGTTGGCTATACAAGGTGATCTTCAGCGAGATATATACTTGGCTTACAGGATAGTATACGAGATGATTGGCTTGGTTCTTGGTCTTGGTGTTGGTAGGAGAGACTCAGAAAGGTACTTACAATACATTGCGACGCTCAAGTCAGTAGCAATTCAAGATAGTTAAGTATGGATTGATAGATGATCAAACCTGAACTTAGTGCCTCTGTATATATAGTATATGAGCGCCCTAGTTATACCGCCTTACTATGGTGGTGTTCATTTTTATTGGTGGGCAAGAATGGTCTTTGTAGGCAATCCCATATGCGTGATGCCCAATGTCGAGCTATACCCCATAGGTATTGTCATAAGCATGTGTATCTCTTCTAGTCATTGGCTATTAAAGAGATAGTAAAGTTCTTAGCAGCTGATATCGTGTAGCCAGAATTGACTAAGCAATTGATGTCGTGTGTCAGGAGGTTGCGGCAAGTTAACATACATGCGATAATGGTGTTTCCTTCTTTTGGAAGCAATAGTTTTTTGGGTCTTATGGGCCTTTCACTAGTTAGGCCTGTAGTCTTTCATAATACAGGTCCATATTAGTAGCCCCTTAGTTTGTTGCTTATATCGATAAAATGAGGAGTGGAATGTATAAATGTACAGGATTGCATCTTCGGGGATAGTGCCACAAAGTCGAACGAGTAATCTCTTAGTGGATAACCATCCCTTTGCCACTTGGGAAGCGATTGATTAGACTCTTAAGTGTCAGTTTTAATCGTAATGGCCATATGATGTGTCGATCATCATCTTAATCTTCTTCTTCCATTTTGCAACACATAGCCTGAGAAAAGTAACTTTCACTGCTTTTCACCATTTTATCGTTTTGTTTTTACTTCTTCGCCCCTGGTGACTTTTCAAAAATTTTACCCTAATGAGAAAAGGAGGGAAACTTTATTATTCATAGCCCCTCTCTTTGTTTTCTTCTGCGAAACCTAAATTATTTCATCCTTCCTTGCTTTCTCGTCTTCTCGATGGTTTACTTCGCTCCCTCTATTTTTTTTCTTTTGACACGTTTGCTAGTGGTTGGTATGGTGACTGTGTTGCCTAGTTATTTTTCTTCTTTAGGGTATAAAAGCTTATTCTCTTTCAAGTAGTTTTCCTTTTTTGTCTTTGCTCTTCTACATTTCTAGGTTTCTTCGTGCATTTGCTATTTCTGGGATTATCTTCAAGTAATTTTAGTGTGGCTATTATTTTTTTTCTTTTATAAGTTTGTTTGTTATTTCTGCTTAGTATTTTTCCTTTGAGTGTCAAAATAACCATTAGGTATTTGAAAGATGTCCTTTGAACATTGTTTTTCCTTATACTTTAGAATAGTAGAGAGCATTGATTCAACTGAGCTTAAGGCTAGGTTGCCAAATGGTTGGGCACTAGAAAGTGGTGGCTCTTTGGAGATGGGATATCTATGTGGGAGAAAGTCAAGTTATTGGGAACTTTGTCTCCTACACTGAAATGTTATAGTGGGGGTTCTTCATCCACAAGGGAAAAATGGATTTCAAGAAGAAGGGACGATCCTGCAGGGGTCGTGGTGCATCCCGCGGGATGTCTTAGGCATCGTCAAAACATAGTCATATTGGTGACACGGATGAGGGAAAACTAGATAAGGAAATTATAGTCCTTAGTGATTCTGAAACAGAACAACCCATTTTTGAGACTCGTCATCCTGCGCCATTTAGGAACCTAATCCTCCATTATATGATTATCTTCCACTAAGAGTTATTTATCTCTATACTTCGGTTCCTTGCAAATCTGGCATTGGTGAGATTTCTAGTGACTCTTCTTCTAATTTTGTGTCTATTTCTTCCTCTCTCAGGTTTACAATGGCTCGTGGTAGAAAAGTATTTGCAAAGGTTGTTGCAAACAAGATACTTGTGCATGATATATGCGGTAAACTTCTTGAGGATAGAGAAGGAGGTTTTGGAGACAATTTACATGACCACGAACTAACAAGTAGCAGAAATTCCAACTTTGTTTCATATGTGTTGCGTAAAATCGGCAAGTGCACCGATCGTACCAAGTAATAAAAAGTGAGTATGAATATCGTCCCACGAGGATTGAGGCACCAAATTAAATTTAACTTTTCCTTTCCTATTGGATTAACAAAAGTTGGTTTGAAGTAATTGTGTTTGTAACAATTGTGAATGATTCAATATTTCGTGAACAATTCAGAGAGAGATTTGAAAACTTTAAAATAAAAGATGAAAGTTGAGAAAAAAAAAAAAACTATTGCAGTAAAGGACTCCAACACCTTTCTGATCCCCACCCTGTAATATTGAATAATGTTTATGTTTAATTACCCAATTGATCAAACAATTCACCATCTATTAATTAATTAGTTAAGCCCTAATCCCTTAGTGATCTTAACTTTATTAACCCTATTAGAATCATAATCCCTTAGAAATCCTTTTTCAAGTTAATCTTTTTAACCCAGTGAATTTTCCACGTTTGCAGTTCATGTAGCCTATCCCTAGTGCATACATGAACTGTTATTTTACCCTTTGTCAGGAACTAGAATCTCAATATTCCTATTGAAAACCCTAACCCTCGCAATCCTAATAGAGTGATCAATTCTAAAAGAATTATAGGTGAAGAACATGATAAAATAAATGCGATTGAAATAATTAAATATAAATTTAACCAAACTACAAGGGGTTCACATCAAGGGTTGTGACCCTTACCACAATAATAAAAACTAGCCACAATATTCATGTCTGACAATTCAAAGAATTGAAAAGAATTCATAAAATAAAATAATAAAACCAGAAAATTGGAGAAGAAGCTTGCTCTGCGTTCTGCCTCCGTCTTCCTCTCTGTGCAAAAGTGTTCCCTTTTCTTTGGTTTCTGACTTCTTTTTATAAGCAACAATCCAATCAGGTCATAATCTTATCAAAAGATTTAATTTTTCTTTTCATTTATGTCCAAATATGACATCAGGTATTGAAATACGACGCCCCGCGCGATCAGTGCCATATCCGCGCGATCCGCGCAGGCGATTAATGAAGTTTCCTGTTCTTGGCGCTAATAGCGTGAAATTCACGCTATTAGCATGAAAAGGCAGTGAGTCCTCCTTCATTTGGCGCGGTTAGCGTGAACCCCGCACCATTAGCGCGAATTACAGTGATTTCTGACCCTTGTTCCTGTCTTGTGGCGCGATCCGTGCCATCTCCATGCTAATCGCGTGAAGTAGTGGTTTGAAACCTAGCTTGCTTTCATGCTTTTCTCCTGTAAAAACATATAAATAGCGTGAAAGCGTGTCTGAAGAAAAATTATCAAGGATTCGTTAGAAATACAACTTTTTATCAATGAATAACTGTTAAATCCTTGTTCTTTTTGCTATGAAAAACCTATATGCTGAAGGCATATCAAACAATTCCCAGATTTAGATATTGTTGTCCCCAGCAATAAATAAAATCAAACATCAAGCAGCAATGACAACTCTGTAAGAAGAATTCATGTCCTTAATGACATTTTTCTACATGGTAAAGATTCAGAGTTATAATGTTGTGCATGAATGAATTCCAGTTGAAATTCTTCAAAAATCACCTTGTGCATAGGGAATTTAGAGTCTAGCTTAATCACTCCTTACCAAGATAATCACTGAACTTTTTACCCTTGTGTATAAGGTTCACTCTCAGTCCATTAGTGCAATAAGACTACCATAGGCTTGATCCAATTCTTGGGTTCCTAAAGACGAGGAACTCATAAACATGCACAATTAGATCCAAAGATCTTTACAGGTTGTAACTTGGCTTAAGCTAGGGTAGGAATATTTGGGAAGTGGCTAATCTCTGACTGCATATGAGATTGAAACACAACAACGTTTTCGTTGTTCATACTCAGATACAATTTCACTTAGTTCCTTCCTTTCTATTCATACTTTTTCTTTTACCTTCTTGACCTTTTATTCTTTGTTGTTGCTTTGCAACTTTTTCCTTTTTGTTTCTTTTTCTTTGGTTCCAGCTTTTTCTTTCACTATCACTTTGTTTCTGTGAAATTGATCCTTGAATTTCTCTAATCAGTGCTTCAATCTTATCAACGATGTTTTGATAGGAAAAATAAGCTAAGATTCTCAAGGTTAAATTCAACAAGAAACAACAGGCTAAGGCTCAAAGGGGCTAGCAATGGAATAATAATTGTCGGTTCAGCTATTTGGCCCATGAGTTATCAAGAAAAAATTTGCCTTTATCATTTCAGATCATGCATGTGTTATTGAGAAAAAGATCAAGTTCTAGAGTGTTATTACAGTGAGGTCTCTCTAAAAAAAAATCACTGTATAGGCTCAAACCTCACGGTTGTGCAATCAAACTAGAATCTAAATCCCATACCAACTATCTGTATCAACAAGAATTCAATCAATTGAGCAATTATAACTCTTAAGACTTCAACACAGACTTTCATTGTGACTTCTCACACAGTGTCTTATATGCTCCTAAAAGTTTGATTTTCTTATTGCATGAGTAGCAAATGCAAATCTAGGCATGTTATTCAGAGAGTGCATGTTATTCAGAGAGCTTCTTCTTCTATCACACACAACAACAAAAAAACAGCAATTTGAGACAAAAGGGTTCAGATATCTCCCCTGGTGATTCAGAAAACTTTCTGTTAGAGGTGTTTCAGTCTGGTTCCTCTGTGCCACGTGTGGGGTGCCAATTCCCAGATTTAGAAAATTGTTGTCCCCAACAATAAAACTAAACTAGTCGAAGAATAAGAATTTCTGCGCTTGTACACACTCACACGGGTTAAAGCATCATATCATCATAAGGAAGAGGAAACTAAACATCATAATATCTTAATTGTGGCAACACAAAATGGAAATGTAAAAACATCATCAAAATAACAAATAACAAAAGATAAAATAAAAGACTCAATACTCTTGGGTTGCCTCCCAAGAAGCGCTTGTTTAACGTCACGAGCTTGACGTACCTCTTGTGGTTTATGGTGGTTGGAAGCACGCTACCTTTGATGACCCAGTCTTCTTGGTCCAGTATTGTTTCCTTTCATGATCATATGCATGTGGATGAGGATGAGGGTTCTCAAGAACTTTGAACTTAGTCTTCACATGCTTTTCCTTACTCTTGGGCTTTTCCATCTTCACCTTTGGCTTGCTTCCTTCATGCCATTGATGAACTCCCTTCTTGTTCCCTTCCTCAGCCTTTTTTCTCCGCAATGTAATTGACTTGATTCTTAGGTTTAGAAGTAGGAAATGAAGGAGCTTCATTTATGAGTACCTTGAATATTGCTTGCTCTCCATCCACACGCATTATCAACTCACCCTTAGGTACATCGGTTAATGTTCCCGAGGTTTCTAAAAATGGCCTCCCGAAGATCATAGGCATACTGGCATCTTCATCAATGTCAAGGATGACAAAATCAACATGAATTAGAAATTTGTCTACCTTGACTAGCACATCTTCCACAATACCATGTGCTTGCTTTGTTGAGCGGTCGGCCAGTTGAACATTCATCCTAGTTGGCTTGACTTCATCAATTCCCAGCTTCTTCATGAGGGTTAATGGCATCACATTAACGCTGGCACCAAGATCACATAAGACTCTTTCTATAGTTGTCTTACCAATGGTGCATGAAATACTGAAGCTTCCTGGATCCTTCAACTTTGGAGGCATATTTTTCAGTAGGATTACACTGCACTCCTCTGTTAATGTGACAGGTTCATCCTCTGTGAGCTTCCGCTTCTTAGATAATATCTCCTTTAAGAATTTGGTATACGAAGGCATTTGCTCCAGAGCTTCTGCAAAAGGAATATTATTATGCAATTTCTTAAAAATATCTAAAAATTTAGAAAATTGCTTCCTTTGCTCATTTTGCTTGGGCCTCACTGGATATGGAAGTCTCTCAAAACGTGAGAAATCCCATTGCTTCTTTTGAACTGCAGGAGGTTGTTCTTTTGCTTTTTCTTTGCTTTCTTGAGTGTGCTCACTCTTGCCTGTAGAAGCTTCAACTTCCTCTTTTTCTAGCTCCTCACTTTTAGTAGTGATGGTATTGCAGTGCTCCCTTGGATTCACAATGGTATCACTAGGGATTTTTACTTGACTCCTCTCAGCAAGTTGCTTGAAAGTTGGCCTATTTGAGTCTCCAAGTTTCTGATGGATGCATATTGGTTCTTATGGTAGCTCTTGTCTCATTTATGTGATCATTAGTAGTTTTGGCCAGTTGTATCATCGCTTTCTCCAATTCGGATGGCTCTTTTTGTGGCAGAGGAGGAGGTTGTAGATAGTTGTTGGATTTATAATCCAAGCCGCTCCCTTGATTCCTCCTTTGAAAGTTGTTCCCTTGGCCTCCATTCTGATTTCTCTGGTAACTTTGGGTATCCTGTGGTGGCCTTGGATCATACCACACTCCATTGACTTGGAATGGTTCAGCTCCATTGAATGTAGGGCACTCATTAGTCTCATGTAGCTCTTTACAGTACTCACAGTTGAATACATTAACTTTAGATGAGATCTGCATTCTATCTAGCTTGGCGTTCAGACTGGCTATCTGTTGTGAGATCATCTTTTGCTCAGCTAGTGATGCATCATTGTTCCCTAGTTGTAAGATTCTCCTATTGGGTTGAACTGGCTGAACTTCCATTGAAGCATTATCGGTTCTCTCCATGTAATCAATTAGTTTCAGAGTTTCAGCTGTTGTCTTCCTTCCTATGGTTCCACCGGCTGCACCGTTGACAACCATCCTGAAGTCGGGTGTCATCCCATTGTAGAAGACTCTGACCTTCTTCTCATCTGGAAAGTCATATTGAGGACACTTTCTGATCAGGTCTTGGAATCTGGCCCAAAATGTACAGAGAGTCTCTCCCGGCTGCTGAATGAAGTTGGTGATCTCGTCCACCAACTTGTTGTACTTTTCCCGCGAAAAATGCTCAACAAAGAATTTAGCTGCTAGATCGTCCCATGTTCGGATACTGTTAGGGGCTTGTCGGTCTAGCCATCTGAGGGATTTTCCGGTCAAAGAAAAGGGAAACAGCCTTAGTCTGATGGCATCGTCAGACACTCCATGATGCTTGGTAGTGTCACAGATTCTCAGAAATCTGTCCATGAAGTCGTGAGGATCTTCGTAATCTTCTCCGCCAAAAGGGTTCTTTTCCACCAGGTTAATCAGAGACGGGTTGATGTCAAAATTGTTGGCCTCTATCTGTGGCCGGACAACACTAGAGTTCGGCCAGAATTGACTCCATCAACTCTGCTGCAGGAGGTGGTGGAGGAGGTTGATTATTAGCAGCCATGACTTGTTCTGTGTGTGGCTTGGAACTTGCAGATTCTTCTTGCTTTCTCTGCGTGGCTCGTTTCTGATTTTCCCTTGCAGTTTTCTCGATTTCTGGATCAAACTGTAAAGAATCTCGATCTACTTTACCTCGCATAAACTACAGCAAAAATATCAGTAACAAAACAATATCCAATCAAGAAATTCAAAAGTTAAAAATAAAATTGGCGTAGTCAATCCTCGGCAACGGCACCAAAAACTTGTTACGTAAAATCGGCAAGTGCACCGATCGTACCAAGTAATAAAAAGTGAGTAAGAATATCGTCCCACGAGGATTGAGGCACCAAATTAAATTTAACTTTTCCTTTCTTATTGGATTAACAAAAGTTGGTTTGAAGTAATTGTGTTTGTAACAATTGTGAACGATTCAATATTTCGTGAACAATTCAGATAGAGATTTGAAAACTTTAAAATAAAAGATGAAAGTTGAGAAAATATATAAAAAACTATTGCAGTAAAGGACTCCAACACCTTTCTGATCTCCACCATGTAATATTGATTAATGTTTATGTTTAATTACCTAATTGATCAAACAATTCACCATCTATTAATTAATTAGTTAAGCCCTAATCCCTTAGTGATCTTAACTTTATTAACCCTATTAGAATCCTAATCCCTTAGAAATCCTTTTTCAAGTTAATCTTTTTAACCCAGTGAATTTTCCACGTTTGCAGTTCATGTAGCCTATCCCTAGTGCATACATGAACTGTTATTTTACCCTTTGTCAGGAACTAGAATCTCAATATTCCTATTGAAAACCCTAACCCTCGCAATTCTAATAGAGTGATCAATTCTAAAAGAATTATAGATGAAGAACAAGATAAAATAAATGCAATTGAAATAATTAAATATAAATTTAACCAAACTACAAGGGGTTCACATTAAGGGTTGTGACCCTTACCACAATAATAAAAACTAGCCACACATATTCATGTCTGACAATTCAAAGAATTGAAAAGAATTCATAAAATAAAATAATAAAACTAGAAAATTGGAGAAGAAGCTTGCTCTGCGTTCTGCCTCCGTCTTCCTCTCTGTGCAAAAATGTTCCCTTTTCTTTGTTTTCTGACTTCTTTTTATAAGCAACAATCCAATCAGGTCAGAATCTTATCAAAAGATTTAATTTTTCTTTCTGTTTCTGTCCAAATATGACATCAGGTATTGAAATCCGACGCCCCGCGCGATCAGCGCCATATCCACGCGATCCTTGCGGGCGATTTATGAAGTTTCCTGTTCTTGGCGCTAATAGCGTGAATGTCACGCTATTAGCATGAAAAGGCAGTGAGTCCTCCTTCATTTGGCGCGGTTAGCGTGAACCCCGCGCCATTAGCGCGAATTACAGTGATTTCTGACCCTTTTTCCTGTCTTGTGGCGCGATCCGCGCCATATTCATGCTAATCGCGTGAAGTAGTGGTTTGAAACCTAGCTCGCTTTTATGCTTTTCTCCTGTAAAAACATATAAATAGCGTGAAAGCGTGTCTGGAGAAAAATTATCAAGGATTCGTTAGAAATGCAGCTTTTTATCAATGAATTACTGTTAAATCCTTGTTCTTTTTGCTCTGAAAAACCTATATGCTGAAGGCATATCAATATGACTTGTGATCAGAAGTGTGATCATGAGCAGAAAGTTGCACTTGTATGTGAGGATGAGAAAATTCGCTCATCTCACGTGGGTGCAAAAAAGGTGAGCTACTCCTCAACTTCACCCCGATGCTTGATTTCATATGTATTGGAGGTGTTTTTAAAGTCTTTCATACTATGTTTCGTACATATGGTTTTTCTAATCGTTGGGTCTCACTTTGCTCAACTTAAAACTATCGTTTTAGCTCCATCTTTTGCAATAAGCATCATGATTGGAAAGATAAGTACTTTAAAATTCATATTGTTATAGAGAAAAACAAAAAAACCTTTTCTCCTTTATTTTTATATGTAAATTAGAATCCCAATTTTCATTTGTACTGGTCTAGGAATTTTCATGACTAAGAGGGTAATTCCTTTAATTTTTTCTTTCAAGACTTACTTCCTTGAGAGAGGAAAACTATCAAAGGCTTGGTTGATCTCGCAAGAGCGACGACTATTGATGGTATTTTGAATACAGTGACCATCCTCATAGAATATGCTAAGGATGAGATCAAAGTTTTTCATGGTAAGAATCATAATAAGTTGGATATTTTTCCTTACTTTTTCATTATTTTGTGATTGTAATATTGGCTTGTTCTCTTTTTATGTAGAAAACATAGTGGATGCGAAAAAGCAAAGTTTAGAGTTGGCTCGTTTAAATAGCCAACAACCTATAAAAGGTGTAAAAACAATGTCAACTTTGGAAGCATCACCACTAACTTTTTGCTATATCTGTTACTCCTCCATTGGCCATGTTGCCATAAGTTGTACCTGGTTGTCCTCCATCTCGTGGATGATCTGATTTAGAAAGGTTCAATCTTAGTCTTTTTCAAAGAGGAGAAAAATAAGCAGGAAAGATGTGCTGCCTGAAGGCGAGTGAGAGACTTCTTCCCCTAGCGAGATTGCCAAATAGGGTGAAGGTTGGGGGGACACTAGAATGGCGCTAGGGAAACATAGGACAGATCTGGGTCTTTCTATGGAGACTCTGACTCTTGAAAAGTGGGGGAATGATGTTGAGGAAGTGAGAAAGTTGGTTAGCCGCTTTATTAGTTTTCCTAAAATAATTTCTCATATGAAGGGACACTATGGACGAATTTCTGCAACATTGGATTAGGCAAATCATGATTAGGCAAGGCTAAAGTGGTGAAGGCTGCAACCTCTAAACTTGCCACTGATGATGCCAAAAAAGCATGAGGAACTAAAAAAGAGTTGTAGAGTATTCCTATAATGCTGCCATGAAGGAGCATGATAATGCCAAGAAACAGCAGGATGATCTCGCCGAGGAGATGAAGCAGTTAAAGTCTAAGGTTAACTTTTTGGAAAATTCAAATGCCTTTTTGAAGAAAGGGTGCAAATAATATCAATCATACTGGGTTGCAACTCCAAAAGTCACGATGAAAATGTGAAGGAACATGTTCATCTGCTTAACCCAGATGGAGTCAATCTTCATTCATCCAAGATGGAGTTATAATGAGGACGAATGAATTTTCTGAAGATGAGCCTGTTGATTTGGCGACAAGGGTGGAACCCGAAAAGGTGATGAAGAAGAGAAAGTGGATGCTACAGAAAAGGGACTTGATGTGACCAAGGATGGTGATTATCAGCAGAGGCTGTGTACTGATTATCGATAGTTGAATAAAATGACTATGAAGAATAAGTAACCCTTACTGCGCATTGATGATTTGCTAGATCAGCTGAGGGGTGCTTCTATGTTTTCAAACATTGATCTCTATTTCTGATATCATCAAATCCAAATTAAGTCGGATGATATTCCAAAAACTACGTTTAGGTTTATGTACGGACACTATGAGTATTTGGTGATTCCATCCGAACTCACTAATGCTTCATCAATGTTTATAGATTATATAAATAGCATATTCAAGCTTTATCTAGATCAGTTCGTGGTTGTATTTATTGATGACATTTTGATATACTCGAAAAGTGAAAGGAGCATGCATGGCATTTAATTTTTTTTTTTGTAAGTATTGAAAGATAAACAATTGTATGCTAAGCCATCTAAATGTAAATTATGACTTTCTGAAGTTCAGTTTCTGGGTCATGTCATCTCTGTTGAGTGAGTGGGAGTAGATTCGAGTAAAATAGAAGCAGTGATTGATTGGGAGTGAGTTAAGAATATTTACGAGATTAGGAGCTTTCTTGGGTTATCTAGTTACTACAGGAGGTTCATACAGAGTTTTTCACTTATGGTATTGCCCTTGACTCATTTAACAAGGAAGCGTACTCCATTTGCATGGACCCACGAATGTGAAGACTGTTTTTAGGATTTAAAAAGGAAGTTGACTACAACTCAAATTTTAATTCTTTTTTATTCTGAAGGTGAATTTGAGATTTATTGTGATGCCTCAAAGATGGGTTTGGATTGTGTGTTAATGCATAATAGACAAGTGGTTGCTTATGCTTCTAGGCGATTGAAGCCACATGAGGAAAATTATCCTACACATGACTTGGAGTTAGCATCTATAGTGTTTGCCTTGAAAATATGGTGATATTTTCTATATGGTGTTAACTTTACAGTTTATAGTGACTACAAAAATTTGAAGTATCTGTTTGATTAAAAAGAGTTGAATATGAGGCCGAGAACATAGATGGAGTTTCTAAAAGATTAAGATTTTGATTTAAAGTACCATCCTGGTAAAGCTAATGTGTTAGCTGATGCTTTGAGCAGAAAATCTATAAATGCTGCTAGTTTGATGATTTCAGAATATCAGTTGATTGAAGATTTCTGAAATCTTAATATGGTTGTTAGTAAAGGTGAAGGAAACTTTGAAACCAAGATTATTGAGGTGCAGAATGAATTATTTGAGAAAATTATGGAAGTTCAACAGCATGATGAGGACGTAGTGTTTATTACTGATCAGAGCGATATCACTTTTGATAGTCAAGGTTTTCATGAAACTTGGAGAAGTGTTTTAATCCATTGGAAACTTGAAATTTATTCCTTAGGCCATTGTGAAGACTTTTGTGGTGAGAAAATCTTACTTTCATATTGTCTTATGATGATTTAGTATTTAGGTTTTCATGAAAGTTGTGAGCTTGAATAGTGATGTTCAAGTGGTTTTCAGACTTGGTTATAGTTGGAAAGAATGATAAAAATTAAAAATAATCGATGAAAATGTGTTCAAAATGTCATTTTGATAGTCTTTGTAATTTTTGAAATTTTGAAGACATAATGTGATGTGTATGTTGGTGGGTATGGTGGAGAGATTTAATGATTATGTTCCTTTGGAATTTAATGTTTGTATGGACAAATAAACGATAGAAATCTAATAAAAATTTAAGTGATTTTGGTGAGAACACTAAGACAAATTTTCAAGGTGAAAGACTGATGACTTGTGAAAGAAGTTATTGATGGATGACGCAATTGGATTGGTGATTGTTTGAATCATTAATGATGAGGTTAGATAAGAGTTTTAATCATTTGAATTGTCGAAAATTCTCTTGGCTCTCATTATGTTTTTAGGGGGAAAAGTGATAAATTGCATTGTGGTTTGATGATTGATGTGTTGAAAGGTTGGTGACTTGGTTGATGAGGTTAAACTATAATTGAAAGGTTGAATACATGAAAAATCTTCTTTGGATTCTTTAAGGATACCCTCGACCTTGTAAGCTTTAATTGGGGGAAATTGTGTAAAATTGCAATGTAAGGCAAATAAGGATTGTCATGTTGTTATGGAAGGTTATTAGAGTAATGGAATTGGTTAGTTGGAATTAAAAGACCATGAAGGTATTTTTGGCATCTTTGGTTATGGACTAAGGTTTGTTTTGGGGCTATGTAAAGTTGTTATGTGTAACTTGTTTGACAAGTTACTGCTTGGAACTTTTTACAAGTAAACTTCTATGTGACTTGGGGTTAATCCCTTTGTATGCTCCACCATGTCCTTTGGGAATGGTTGGAAAGTGTGACCTATGATAATGCTTAATAAAGTATGCCCATGCATTTGAATATGTTGTGTGCAATTTGTATATTGTTGTGAGGCCTGATTTCCTATAAAGCATAATTACTTATGGTTCGTGAGTCCTAATTGCCTATAAGGTCTGATTGCCTGTTCTCTGATTAGTAAAAATTGGGGAGACTTGTGCCAGAGATAGGACTCTTTGCCGATTGGCGTCGTGCCTTAGAGTTGTTAACACTCTAGCTCGAGAGTTATATGATGGAGTCCTTGAACAATATCCCAGATGGATGTTCTCGAATTTGTGCCCAGTTGATTGTTGATTGTTTTATTGTATGATGTACTATACAGATATTATCTTTGTTTGCACATTTGAGTAAACCATTGGGTGAAGTAACCCTCTAGGACTCGTGGTTTACTGAGATTGTCAAATCTCACCCCGTGTTATGGGGCCATATTTCAGGTACCACTAGTGCTGTTGGAGGAGCTTTGGGTAAGAAGTCCACTTAAAGTGGATACGAGCATATGGAGTATTTTAACATTTACATAGGAGTGCATGAGGATTAATAGGCATTTTGAGATATTGTATTAATGCACATAATAGTTGCTTTTTTGTATTATTGACTTAGTGCATGAACATTGGTCTTGTATGTGTTGTTGTGGACATGTTTAGGATTGTTCATGTTTTTGTGTCTAAGTCATTTGATTATTATGTTGATTATGTAATAGTTATATTTATTTGGTTGTTGTAATATAAATCGTACCACTTGAGGATCTTGTATATGTAAATATTCATGTATGTGATGGAAGTGCTTTAGGCCTGATTTAGATAATGACGATGTATAAATTATAATAGATGATAAATGAGACATTGTGTATGAAAGTGTAATGAGAGGAAATAATAATGTGAGATTGAATTATCATTTGAGTAAAGAGACATAATATGAATTGATGGATATTGTGGGTTGTAAGTACACCAAGGAATATTGATCCTTTGGATGCCACCCTTTGGACAATTAGGTACTCTTTTGATAAAAGGAACACACTTGAATAAAGTGGGGAAAATTTATAAAAACATAAGAGACCATGCATAATTTTCTAGAGAAATGGTGGGATTTTACCCTAAATTTGAGAGACCATATCTCAAAAATGGTGGAAAGTTATCAGTTATAATTTGAAAGAGATTTGATAACTTAATATAATGTAGTGGGTAATGCTATAATGCTTTGAGATATTACTCTGGGATTATCAGATTAGCGAAAGACAAATGAGAACTTCCGTATAAACTATAGCATTTAGTTTGTTTAATGACTTCCGTAGGGACTTTGGTGATCGGGAGTTGATAATAATGAATAAATAATGAAACTATGAATAGTTTATAAAGTTAAAGTAAAGTTGTTCGAAGTAAATTATGTGTTTACATAATTAATATTTACAGTGGCTTTAATTGGTTTAAATACAATAAGTTGTTTGATTAATTGTGATGGTTATATGCAATTAACCTTAGGATATAAATCAACTAGATTAATCAGTAACTAATTCTATAAGTTGTATGTTGTATCTGAAAATTTGTATGCGTAAGTTGTATGTTTTTGTTATCCTGTGTGTATTGACAATTATGCAGTAAGTAAACTCGAGGGTGGAGAACGCTTTATAAACCTCGAGCTTACTGAAATGTTATATTCTCACCCCGTGTTTTAGAGACATATTTCAGGTGCCATTAAGGACAATACGTCTCAAAGGAATAAGTGACGTGAAAAGGATGGCTAGCAGATAGAGCAGGATTAGTTCGGATAACTGACGTTTGGGACTATACGTGTATGTCTATGTTTTGGATATTATCCATATGTTGAGATGTAGATATAGTTGGTAAATATGTACATATTTGGGTTTGTTATGTACAGTAAAGTATATTTGTATGTTTCAAGTTTATTAAAAGTAAGTAAGAATCTATGGATAGATTCTGAAGCTGTTGACACCAGTGTTTAAAAACTCAACCCGTCCATTGACTCGGCTGAGGTCAGGGGTCACAGGTTTGACCGAGGGGTCACGAGATCACTTCGCTGTCCCGATTTTATACATTAAAAATAAATATAAATATACATCCTATATGAAAAATTCAAAAAAAATTCAAACCACCAATCATTAAAAATTTAAATATACTTAACATAATTCAACCAATTACATCCACAAGTCAATATTCCCAAGTTAATCAAAGTATCAAAGTATTCCAATGGAGTTAATGAAAAGTATATCTTCAAACTCATGCCCTTCTTATCCTTCTCATGCACCTACAATGATATGTGAAAGGAAATCTCTTACCCAATAAAGAATAGCGGAGGAGAGGCGGTGACACGAAAAATTAACAGTGGAGAGAGAAGAATCAGCATGATGGAGGAGATCATCGGATCTGGGAGACTGAGTCTGGGTCTGGGAGAGAAGATCGAAAGAGAAGAAGAAGAACGATTCAGATTTCAGATCTAGTTCTAAAACTAGAAAGTAGCAAGTTTTTGTTTATGTAAAAAACCAATTCACCCAAAAGCTTAAGTTGGTGGGTAAAGGCTTTTTAATGGTTTATACTATTCTCTAACACGCCCCCAATGCATCAGGCTCAGTCTATCTATGCTAAGAAATTTCACAAAGAAAATGAGGGGCGACGAGGATTGAACTCGAGACATTGAGGCTTTGGTACTATGTAAAGATACTTCATAGGTTCGACAAACCCAAATTAAATTGGTTAGTGTGGTTATTTTTAATTGCTCTTGATTGATCTATCTATCTTTTCTTGATATAAGACTATTGCAATTTGTTTGAATTGATTTGGAGTTCATTTGATTACCTTACTTAATGTTTTTCTTGAGTTGTCTTATGTTTAATTTACCATAAACCTAATCCAATACGAGAAAGAACTAATTAGAACATTTGCATTAGACTATTGGATTTAAAACAACTTTGTAATTTGATCACCTATTTGATCATAATTATTATATATATTTTTGTTGGCTTGATATATACAATTGAGGCTGCATGTAAAATAGTACATCCTTATGCCGAAATAGGGACCTTTGTTCTCATAAGCAATGGTTTAGTTTTAATTGAAGATGTTTAATAAATAATTTTGCTAAACCATCTTCGGTATGATCATGAGTAACAAACTATCCAACTGTGAATCTAGTTGACATACAATAATCATTAGAAGCTTGACAGGTAAATTCACCAGCATTAGCAACACAAATTGTCTTTATGATATAATCCAGGAATTGTGTTTTTAATCTTACCGTTTGAACAAACAATCACGCAAATGTCAAATTGCAAGTTGATAATAAACATATATATGATCAATTTGTAGATGCATATACTAAATTCATATAATATCTGAATAGTCTAAATGATTGGCGAATTGGCTCATGTACATCACCATAAAATGCAGGGATTAAATCCTAACTTTCGTTGCTGATGGTCTAGTAACAAATTTCCTTTGAGAACAAAAAGCAAAATAAAATTCATTCAATTGAAGAATCTTCTGATTCTTCGATAGATATATGAATTTTAAGTAATTTTTCGCCTTATATTTGAGCGAGGATGATGCAACCAGTCATGCGAAATAATAAAGCTATTGTAATCAATACTCTTTTGATTTACCATGGCATGTGTTTCAACCACGCAAATATTAGTGTAGTAAAAATCAGAAGAAAAATAGTAATACTTTCAAGGGTTCGCTTTTTCTGCAGTCAATGTAGATATGTTATCTAGATTGAGCTCAAAACGATGTCGTTTTAGGGCAGAAATCAAGGTATTTTTGTAATTATAATTTATTTTCGGGTTATGATAGTCTTTCTAATTATAATTTTTTAATTTTTAATCCAAAATGACATCGTTTTGGGAGTGAATGTAGATAATTTATCTATATTAACTGTAGAAATATAAAAAACTATTTTCAATAAACATTTTTTACCTTATACTTGTGTAGTAATGTAATAATAAATTGGCTCTTCTACAACCTTCAATAAATATTTTCAATTTTACCATCCAATTTAGTCCCCTTCTGTAATAGTAAATTAGCTCTTCTACATACCTAGCTTACCAAAAAAAAAAATTAGCTTTTCTACAACCTTCAATAGACTTTATACCTCCAAAGCAACGACACGCTAAAATTTTCAAAATATGCGTGTCGGACACGTGTCCGATACAGACATGCTCCGTCACGTTCTGACACGCGGTCAACTTTTTCTGACACGCGGCAACGCTCCGTCACGTTTTTTTTTTTTTTACTTCTTAATTTTATTTTATTAACAAAAAAATTATTTTATAAATTAATTTTTTTCTGTTATGAAATTTACATGAAAAATTAACAAGATATGAAAAATTATTTTTGTTTATATTTATGTTATGAAATTTGAATATTTGATTGGTTATATAACTTATTATAGGCCGTTATATGTATTAAAAATAAATTATATTATTTATATTAAAAATGTTATTTAATATCAAAACGTGTCCCAACGTGTCGAAATATGACATTTCTTAGAATTAACGTGTCGCATGTCGTATCGTGTCATGTTCCGTATCCCGTGTCAGTGTCAGTGTATCATAACTTTGTACTACCAATTACCGTATTCATATTGACTTCCTCCATCATCCATATATGCAGAGAAATAATTACATGCATTACACATGAAGAAATTAAAGCTATTTTGGAAATAGAAAATTGACAAAATAATTTGGATATAGAAAAAGTACCATAATAATAATTTATATCAAATGGACATTGATAATAATTCGAAACCGAGGTGATTCATAATATAAGTTGAGCATTGAAGGTATTCAAAGCCTAACTAAAAGTCATGTGTTGAAATGAAGACCGTGAGAATAAAAAAAATAACAATTTAATTATGGGTTTAATGTTTTTGTTTTTGCTGTAGAATAATATATCTGTTACACTAACATAAAATTGAGTGGGTCCCATTAATATTTTTTCTCTTTTCTCTTCAAATTTGGACCCATTAACTTTTATTGAGTGTGATATATAAATTTTTTTTGCAGAAATTTTTTTCTCTCTTTAAATATATACTTAGGAAGGTTTCAAGACCCACATTATTCAAAAGAATGCAATAATTACAGCAAAAACAAAGGAGATTTAAATAATCAATTCAATTAATGCATATATAATAATCAATTCAAACGAAAACCATCATTATAAAAACCATAAAAAACCATCAAATTTACATTCAATTCATAAAAGTGCTTTGCATCTTTCAAAAGATTGTAAACCAAACTTCACTATTACATGTGATGGGCATTTAAAATAATTTGAAATTATAAAAATTCATAATCTGTGATCTTTTTTTATCCAGAAGAAAAACGGTCAATTCAAAAATGGTAAATTTGAAAATTATCAGGCTTGGTTACAATAATCATTATGTTACCACTCCATAACCGACGCAATCGCACTCAATTGTAAAAATCACAAACTACAATTATATTAATCATTATAATATAATTCACAAATTTATGCATTGAATTATTAAATGATTATATCGGTTATTGAATCACATTTAGTAATAATGTTTTTTTGGAGGTTTCACATTTAATAATCATAAAACAATCATAACAGTTGTTGAATGACATTTAAGAATATATAAAACAATTGTAATAGTTATTGAATGACATTTAATCATACTTTAAACAATTGTAACCGCACATCAATGCATTCAGATCTTAAAATTAATAATTATACTCACATATTCAATAAATAGAAAACCAATTGGACATTCATAATGTTTTGTAACTATATTAATTCATTTGAGTACCTCAAATCAATATAAGAAAAAATAGCTAGCTCAGTAATAGCAAAAGGATAATAAATTGGAAATCTTTTAATACAATTATTAATAAGTAACACAACAATCCTACACAATAACAACAATAATTTTTGTTTCATTAACAGTATATTTAAAAAAAAAAAAAACAATGTAATGCTTCACATTTATGCAAGATACAATTTCCAACTTGAAGCCGTACAAATATTTAAATCTTGAGCATGTCAAAGATTTCAAGCATTTATGAATATTTTTAATCTCCTTGCAGAAAACAAACATGCAGTTAAACATATATCTATGGCACAAGAACAAGAAGAATAATTTTATATAGGGAGGGTTATACTTATCAGCAGGAAGTTTACCACCTTTAGAATTAATTTTAATTATTTTATCATTGTTAGATTAAAATTAAATCTAACTGCTCATATTCTCTCTTTTTCTCTCTTTCAAGGTTTTCATTCCCTCTTTCTTTCTAGGTTTGAGAATTACCTCTCTCATCATCTTTTATCTTTTTATCATTATAACGCTTTGATCTTCTAGAGAACTTGCTGATTATGGATTCACTGTAATGACTGTGATTTTAACTCGCTTCACATCGATTTATCCAACCAAGAAAATAAAAGACTCTTGTTCAACAGGTTCCCGCTTCTCATTCTCACTAATTCTTTCTTACTTATTTATTTGTTTATTTGATCATCCTATTTTGATTTATAGGATTGAGTGACGTATGATTAATGAATGATCCAATAGGTTATTGTATATGTTAGAAATAATATTAGTCTATTATTATTAGATTAGTCTAGATTGTGGGCTTAGCCCATTAGGTCTTTTAGTCTCTATAAATAGAGAGCCTTCTTGTACAGTTATACACACTTGAATATACAATAATATTCAGATTCAACTTGGTATCAGAGCCTCGCCGTCCCCCACTTTCTCTTGTGGCGTTTCTTAGCACAGGTAGGCTGGGCCTGTTGCATTGTCCACTCTTCAAGCCCAATGGGCTCTTGTGTGAGGGGGCGTGTTGAGATATATAGTCCCACATTGGTTGTATGTGCAACTAATGTGGAGTTTATAAGGTCTTGGGCACTCCCACCCTTTGAGCTAGCTTTTGGGGTGGTGTATCCTAAAGTTCTTAACAGTATAGAAGCAAGCAACGAGGGTTCCTCGAACTCGATTTGATTCTTGGAAAATGGGTAGAGGACAACATTGACTCCTTGGATGAAAATCATATTCAAGCTCTCATTCATGTCCTCGACTTGGTATTTGGTTTTCCTCTTTACTTAATAATAATGATTGTGTTTCAACCAGACATGATACTCCATGCCAATAGCACTGAGTAGCCGGAGTTTTAATGTTTAGTGTTTGGAATTTTTCTAGTTAAAATGCAGAAGCTGTTTGGTTGAGATGAACTTGATATTTGATATGATTGCAATGCTATCTATAAAATTCTGAATTTAAAGAGGTTTAACAATATATAGGGTCTAATGTCATCGATTCTGGAGTTAACCTATGTAACTATTTAAAAGGGGTGTTTTGGACATGAAAATGGACTTCATTATATTAATTTCATCTGTGCGAAGGTCCAGAAAATTTTTCTTTCTTTTTTTCAATGCACCAGTACTTTAATTCAGGTTGGTTTGCCTGTTGGCCATTGATGATATACACATCGGAGCAGAAATTGAGTTCTGAACATTACTCCATATATGATATTTGTTTCATTATTTCCTTTAGAGTATCTCCACATTAAATGATGACCACAAAACAAACATACAAGATGGGTATGAGCACTTCTGAAGTAAAACTGCATCTCTATATTTCTCTTCCTCAATTTTCTAAATTACTTGAGGTAATGGTGCAGGAAGGTTAGAGAAAGAAGCAGAGCAGCTGTTAAACTCTCCACATACACATTTTTATGCTTAGTCTCCTAGAAATATTAAGAGTCAATTATAATATTAAAAATATTTTATTATAATTATAATATTAAGACTCTTGATATTACCCATTAAACGGTATATGGCCCAATTAATTACTGATATATTTAATCTCAATCAATGATTTGTTATATGATGGAGGTATCAGATTATAAGTTATGGAATATATATATTATGAATGGTCCTCTCTCCCCTTCAACCCTAATGTCATTCTCTCCATTAGAATACATATTAAAGTAAAGAAGTAAAGAAGGTTTAGAGAAAGAAACTACCTCAGCACAATTTCTCACAAGATGATGAATGTTGTTAACCCTTCATCATCATTTCTGGGTATGTCTTTATCTCTTATGTGTAGGTAAAAATCATGTATTCCAAAGGTCCTTTATCATGTTCTTATTTTATGATTTATGAACATGATATATTATGCAATCTAACATAGTCTTGGTGGGATGTAAATAATCCGTTCTGAAGTTGACATTGCTTGGTAGTTTATGTTCTACCTTCTAAGTACACACCAATGCTCTTCTTTCAGGCTTGATAATGAAAACTGTGGTAATTAAGAAGCTCGGTCACATAATTTTCAACAATTTAAAGTGTAAGTGGAGGAGAAATTGTTCTATCCCCAGGTCCCAGCATTGCTACAAGCCTCAATAAAAACTTATAATGGTTACTTACAAATGACTTATAAATGAAGGACCATTTGTGCCTTTGTTTCTCTGCTATCTATCTTTGCCTCTTTGAGTAGTGAATTATTTGCATAGCTCGTGGTTTTTCTTTTATACTCATTGATAAGAGATATTTTAGCTTTTGCACGCAAATTCCAGTTGCTGTAACATGCTTTATTACTTTCTCTTCGTGGAAACATAGATTGTTTCTATTGGTGACCTTAGTCTGTCTGGTGCAAGAAAAATAATATGCTTTAGTAACATAGGAGGAGACCTTGTGCCTTGGTAATGCTATAACCTAAAAGCTATGTTGTAATTTTGGGAACACTTTTCACAAACAATAACCAGCTGACAATAACAAGAAGTATAAAAGAAAGCATAAAGAAAGATACACCAGTATTTTACAGGTTCAGAAACTCAGTGTTAGTGAGTTTCCTACGTCCTGGGGCCTAAAGAGGGTTAAATGCCCTATGATTACGAACTTTATTCAAGATTAGAAAATAAGAACCAGAGTTTGAAGCATATAGTAACAGCTATACAGAATCGAAAATATGGAGAAACTAATTGCAAGAAATTAACAAGACAAAGAATCATGAATTAAGGAACTCAAGAGACAGAACCCAGAAACGGTAAGATAAGAATACAAAAGGATGAAGAGAACTTCCCAATCTTCACAAGGAACCAGAGGAAGCGTTGTTCCTTTAAAGAACTTCCAAGCTACACACCACGAGCTTCACCGTTCTTCCTTGCAGATTACCCACTTCACCAGTTTGTACACCAAATAGAAAAATCCACCGATCAATCGAACCGTCTTGTTGAGATGAACAAGATTCTCCAAAGTAGTATAGCCAGATTCACAATGATTCACTCAGTGTTTGCACAAAACACTCACGCTTACAAACCCTAACAGAGAGCATTTCCTTTTTCGAGAGAGAGAGAGTATCAAAATATCAGAATAAGTATCCTATCACACGACCAAAGGGATTTAGTGTACTATTAAGCCATCACACAAAAACATTGACGTTTTGATGTGTTCCTTAATGTACAAAGGGTCCATCTTCAGCTGAGTGGTAAAATCACAATGGGCCTCACATATTCACATTTGGCCCACAGATATAAAAATAGCCAACACTCAAAATAAGGATCAGCCCAAAAAAGATTTAATAAGGTGAACAAAGTATTTACATTTGTTTAGGAAATAATATATATCTATATACAACAAAACTCCACCTATTTTCTAAACATAAAGCAGAATAAAAAACAACAAACCAGATTTGGTGTAGGCATTTAACCCATAGGCCCATATGCAATGCATGATCATGGTGATTCAATTTTTAGCAAACCTAGAGCATCTCTAAATTTGCCAACAGGTACAGGTTTTGTAAAAATATCAGCAGGGTTAATAATGCCCGAAATGTTTTCAACAATTACTTGTTCACTAGCTATTATCTCCCTAATAAAATGAAGCCTAACATCTATATGTTTTGTTCTTTCATGAAATGCAGAATTTTTTGAAAGATGGATAGCACTTTGTGAGTCACAATTTACCTTTGGTGGGTTCTTACCTAAACCCAACTCACCTACTATACCTTTTAACCATATGGCTTCCTTGACAGCTTCAGTCAATGCCATATATTCAGCTTCTGTTGTTGATAATGCTACTATGTGTTGGAGATTGCATTTCCAGCTCACCACATTACCTCCCACAGTAAACACAAAACCAGTTAGTGATCTACGTTTATCAAGGTCAGCAGCATAATCAGAGTCACAATATCCAACAATATTAAAATCATTAGAATCAAATGCAGAAAAATTTAAACAACAGTTAATAGACCCATTCAAGTATCTAAGTAACCATTTAACTGCACTCGAGTGCTCTTTGCAAGGTTTACTCATAAACCTGCTTATCATGCTAACTCCATATGCTATGTCTGGCCTTGTGCCAATTATAGCGTACATTAGACACCCAACAACATTAGAATAGGGAACAAATGACATATACCGTGTCTCTTCAGGAAATAATTCTCCAGAGACAGCTTTCAGCCTAAAATGAGCACCTAATGGAGTGCTAACAGACTTGGATTGATGCATCTCAAAGATTCTTAGAACCTTTTTCACATACTCAGTCTGGGATAGAGATAGATGTCTATCTTCCCTTGTCCTTGTAATTTCCATGCCAAGAATCCTCTTGGCTGGTCCAAGAAATTTCATTTCAAATTCCTTTTTCAGCATATTCTTAACAGAATTTATTTCACTTAAATTTTTAGATGCAATCAACATATCATCCACATATATCAACAAATAAATGTAACAGTCATCATGTAAATTTTTAAAATAAACACAATGATCAAAATTACTTCTAACAAAACCTTTTGATAAAACAAAATCATCAAAACATTTATACCATTGTCTGGGGGCCTGTTTGAGACCATATGATGATCTCTTCAGCAGGAACACCATATTTTTTTGTTCCCCTCTTTACAAAGTCTTCAGGCTGTTCCATATAGATTTGCTCATCAATATTGCCATGGAGGAAGGCAGTCTTGACATCAAGTTGTTCCAGCTCTAAATCATAGATTGCAACAGCAGACAACATCAACCTTATTGATACATGTTTGACCATAGGTGAGAATATCTCATTGTAGTCAATTCCTTCAACCTGGGAGTACCCTTTTGCAACTCCTGGTATCTCTGGTTTTCTTTTAAAAATCCATTTACAACCAATTACTCTCTTTTTCTTTGGTCTCTCCACCAAAACCCAGGTATTATTTCTCTTTAAAGAGTCCATTTCCTCATCCATGGCTTTTACCCAACTACCCTTGGATTCCAGCCTCATATCCTCTTTAAAAGTAGCAGGTTCATCTAATTCAAGCACATCCCCAACTTGTAAGGCATATGCAACCACATCACAATGTGCAAACCTACTTGGAGGTCTTATATTCCTCCTAACTCTGTCTTGTGACAGCAAGTAGTCATAAAGACCACCATTTCCCTCTTCTACCTGTCCACCTTCATCAAGGGGACCAGTTTCAAGCTCTAGTTGACCAGGAACAGCTGGCTGTTCAATCAGAGGGAAATTCAAATAAGTTTGAAACGCGTGAGGTGGCGGTGGGCCCTACCCCACTCAAATCCACTTAAGCCACATCACCTCCCCTCACTATTCATCATCTTCTCTTCCCTCCTGCCTCATGAAACCTGAAGCCCCCTCCCCCAAAAACCCCACTTTCATCCAAAATTTCATTTCACCATAACTTGATCATTTCTTCACCAAATCCATCGATTTTTGTCTTGAAACTTGATGGAAAACACCTTCTAAAGCCATTGGTAGTACTATCAAGCCTTGAAACCATCTCATTGGTGAGTTATGGGCAATTTTTAGTCACGAATTTGGTGGGAGTTTTGATGTTCATGGAGTTGTTTGGAGCTCCAATGGTGGAGTATGTTAGGAGGAGCCTTGTGCCTTGCATCCGGGGTGAGTTTCTTCACCATTTTAAAGGTTTAATCTTTGGATTGAGTTTATGAACCCTAAAGGGGGATTTTGTGATTGATGTGTTTAGAGAGCTCAATTGGAAAATGTTTGTACATGAATGTGTCTTAGAATAATGTGTATTAGCTATAAATGCAATAAAAATTATTGAGAAAAAATGTGGATTTTTAACTTAGAGAAATTTTAGGTTGTCATGACTTTGATTTTGGAAATGTGTTAGGATTGGATTGGTGAGTTGTTGCATGATTGGATGTTGATATAATGAGATTGTATGAGGTGTAGAATGGTTAAAATGGAATGATGATCCTTTGGAATTGTTTAGGCCACAATTCGACCATTTAGGGAATTGCATGGATTTGATGTTGTTTGTATTGCTTGGATGATGTATCATGTATTAAATGGTATTTAGATGGGTTGTGTGGTGGTTGGAAAATGGATGAATCAATGAAAAAATAATTGAGGGTGTTAAATGCCATAAAGGATCCTAGAGTAAAATATTAGGCAAAACGTTGTTTAAAAGACGTAAAGTGAAAAACAGCACTTGGTATGGCCTTTTGGCAACCTAAGGAAGTATAATAAAATGAGAAAGAAAATTTAGAAAAATAAATCTCAAAATTACACTTGTAAGGCCGAACCTACAAGGGTGTAGGAAGGATTTTTGACGTTTTTCGCATTTTGATAGAATTGTCCTCTACTGACGAGTCGTACATGGTTATTGTAGGTTGCCCTACGTCGATTTGAACCCCGAACCGTGAGTCGGTGGATTGCCCTTGATCCTGGACCAAGTGAGATTAAGGCATTCTGTTGAGTGACAAGCTTGGAACATAAACTGCTTGGAGCTAAGTGGAGAAACACATTGAGGTAACCTCTTGGTACTGGGGCTTGTTCCCCTTGTGTGTTCTGCCATACCCGTTGAGGGTGATGGTAGGAAGTGTATATGAGTAGTGTAGAATAACATGAGCATGCATGTAGTATTTATGAGGGTACTTATGTACCGAGTCTCTGGCCAGTAGACAGTGTAGCCTTCGGGCAGTGCGGACTTCCACTGGATAGGTCTCCGAGAGGGAGTTCCAGTTGACCTAAGGTCGTGGTGTGTCATCCGGGTAGGAGCACACTAGGAAGTCTCGGGTGTATATGGATGGAAGGGGTACCTTGGTTGTGGTTCTTGGAACACACCTTAGATGAGACCCGTAGGCTTATATATGCCGAGGACGTTGCGTGGTATTGGTAGCTACCATTCCAGCTTCGTCGTATTTTATATCCCGATATTCCCCAGTTTCTCTAAATCCCTTGCTATATCTCGTTTTGAAAGTGGTTGTTTTATATTACTTATATGCATCGAAGTGAGCCATTGGGCGGAGTTTTCTCCAGAACCTCTGGGTTACTGAGATATATCCGTATAACTCACCCCGTCTTGGGGGCTTTATTTCAGGAGGTAGCAGTGGCATTAGAGCGGCGGGCAAGATGCCCGTAGGGTGATTAGTTGGAGTACTTTCATTATTATGCATTTTGATGACCATGTGGCCTAGGCTAGACTTAGGGCGTGAACATCTTATATGTATGTAGAATGAGTTTTATTGGCATATTTGTTCATGTCGTTTTGCCTAAGTCTAGTAGTTTATGTCATTTAAGCTTATGTTTCGATTTGTAATTAAAGTTGTAATATTTGTAAGTTGTAATTTAAAGTTGAAGTTGTAAGTTGTAATATGTAAGTTAAACGTTGTATTTGTACCTTGGATGCTTGATGTACTATGATGGAATGGCCTTAGGCCTATTTTAGGTTTATGATTACTTGTATGTTGAGAAGTTGCATGAAAATGGATTTGGTGATTGAAACAAGTTAAGGATTATAAAGTGAGCTATATCGTGTAATAAATATAAACTGAGTTGGGTTGTAAGTGTACCAAGGCATTGTTGGTCCTTGTGTGTGCCACCCATTGGATTATTAGGTACATTTGAGGTATTAGAGAGCTTATGCAAATTCGGGGATTTTAGGAAAAACAAAGGAAACTCTGGCGAATTTTCTGTAGAATTGGCAGATTTTAGACGAACTTCGGTAGAGCATATCTCTCTCTCCACAGAGGTATGATAGGGACGTGCCATACCCCATTTTAAAGCTTGATATGTCCCCTACATTTTGTCAAAATATGAGAATATTCTGGGTTTCACTCAGCCCTGTAGAAGCCAGTGAAAACTGACTTTCCAGAACCCTCGTATGCAGGGGCTGTTTCTGGCAGTTTTTGGGAAATTAATTCCCGCTTCGTTTCTCTGTTAAATTAAGCGTATGATATATCAAATTGAAGGTTGAGGTGTCTAGTTTGTAGTATAAAAATTTGAGAGCAATTGGATGAGTGTATTCTCTGCAGTAATTCCTCGAGTGAGTGTGGTTTTGAGCTGTTTTGGTGTTGGTTGACAGTTTTGTTTGTCCAACTTCAAACGGCGATAACCGGAGCAAACGAGCTCTGATTAAAGCGTGTGATAGCTTTTTAGAAATTTAATTAAGTAAGAAAAAAATATAACTAGAGAGAAAGGTCTGTTTTGGTACGGTGTGTTCGCAGAAAAATAATTAGTGAACAATGTTCGAATAGGTAAAAGCGTAAAATTGAGAAATTGGCTAAGTGAGTTTATGGGGACCCCTTAGTGACTTATAATGAGTAAAGTAAGATATAAAAATAGTTAAAATAAGTATTCTGCAAGATTTTACAGTTATGACCACAGCTTTTAATTATTACGCTTTTTATTGTTTTAAATGCTCGCGTAATAATCGGAAAAAGTTTATTCGCATTTTTATAAATGAATTGCTGTGATTGTAACTGCTCTTAATATCATAATTAATGTTAACAATACCGATGTACGACGGGCTGTTACAACCAGTTTCAAGCTCTGGTTGACCAGGAACAGCAGGCTGTTCAATCAATTCTTCACCATCAGCATGCTGCCCAGGTATGGCAGATTGCTCCACCTCAAACTGCAAAGTTCCAGGTGGTTGGGAAGAACTAGAATCACTCATAATGTCTTTGTAGAAAATATTTTCTTTGAAAATTACATCTCTACTAACCACACACTTCCTTTCAGCTATAAGCCAAAGCTTGTAGCTTTTTACACCAAGGGGATAACCTATAAAGACAGACTTTAAGGCTCTAGGACTCAATTTATCTTGCCTAATATGCATATAGGCAAGACACCCGAAAGGTTTTAGGTGACTTAAATTTGGTGGCTTATTTGAACAAAGTTCCATTGGGGTCTTAAAGTCTATGGTAGAGGAAGGACACCTATTTATAACATAGGTGGCTGTAGCAACAGCCTATGCCCAAAATACCTTGCCAAGACCAGATTCAGCAAGCATGCACCTCACCTTATTTAAAATTGTCTTATTCATCCTCTCAGCCACCCCATTTTATTGGGGTGTTTCAGCACAGGTCCTGTGTCTTTGGATCCCATGCTCCTTGCAAAAATCAGCAAACTGATTGTTGCAAAACTCTAAACCATTGTCAGTCGTAAGGACTTTACCCTTTTTCCAGTTTTGTTTTCAACCAGGATTTTCCAATCCTTAAAACTAACAAAAGCTTGATCCTTATGTTTTAGAAAATAAGTCCAGACCCTTCTGGAATATGTGTCAACTATTGAAATAAAATAGTGACATCTAGATAAAGAACTGGGGATATTTTGAGACCCCCATAGGTCTGAATGGACATATTCCAACACTGCCTTTGAGGTATTGCTAGCAGTAGGAAAGGGGAGCTTGTGGGTTTTTCCCAAAATGCAGTTTTCACAAAATTCCACACAAGTTGCCCCTTTTGAGCTAATAATACCTTGCTTGTATAGCTCAGACAGCCCCTGATTACTGATGTGTCCAAGTCTCCTATGCCAGAGAATGGATTCATCAGCTTTAGCAGCTGCTACACAAGCTTTTTGTGTGACAGCTTGGCCTTCTAGTATATAGAGGCCATTCACAAGTTTTCCTCTCATGAGAACTTGTGATCCCTTGACAATATCAAGTAACCCTTGCTTACTTCTAAACTCAAGGCCACTAGAGTCAAGCATCCCTAAGGAGATCAGGTCTCTCCTTAATGTGGGAACAAATCTAACTTCTTTTAGAATTTTACAGCTCCCATCACTCATCTTAAACATAACAGACCCCGCACCTTTTATCTCACATACTTGGTCATTCCCCATTAAGACTTTGCCACCCCTTTGGACCTCCAGCCCACTAAGCCACTCTTTTTTGGGTGTCATATGGTATGTACACCCATAATTTATCACCTATTCAGCTTCAAAAGTTTTATAAGACAGAACCAGTGCTTCAACACTGTCAAACTCAGTGAGTACATTTGCATACTCAGTTTTACCTTGCTGTTTGGGGACACTCTTTGGGTTTTCAGGGCAATGCCTTCTCAAGTGGCCCTCTTTATGACAGTGCCAGCACACAAGCTTGGCTTGTGGTTGACCTTTACTCTTATCTTGGTTTCCCTGGACACTTTGATTACCTTGGGGAGCAGCATTTGTGTTTCCCTTCTTTTTATTGTTTGACTTTCCCTTTTTATTTCCCTTCCCTTTAACATAGAGGCCTTCAGCAGTGGGCTTTTGTGAGAAATTATTTCAACTTCTCTATCCCTCAGTAATTTCATAAATGGTCATATCCCCCTTACTGTATTTTATAGAATCCTTAACCCCTCTATAGAAGTCAGGAAGAGAATTCAAGAGGATCAGAATTTGATCCTCTTCAGAGAAAACAGCCCCTGCATTCTCAAGTTGTAGAGTTAACCTATTAAACTCATCTAGGTTGTCCTCTAGACACTTACTAGGGTCCATCTTAAAAGAAAAAAAGCTTTCCTTCAAGAACATTTTGTTGGGGACTGACTTGGTTTGATACAGACTTTGTAACTTCACCCAGAGCTCATGAGGTTGATGATCTTGCTAACCCTACGCAGTACACTATCAGAGATATTGACAACTATAAGACTATGGGCTAAAGATAGCAGGTCTTTCCTTTCTTTTGGTGTCAAGTTTTCAGGAAGGTCCTTTTCAGCTCCAATTGCATCCTTACATTTTTGCTGGACCAACACAGCTTTCATTTTAATTTTCCACATATTGAAATCACTTCTCCCATCAAATTTCTCCACCTCCAGCTTAGTGATGCCCATCTTGCCGAACCTCCACAGCCGAGCAAGCAAACCGAATGGAAGAGGGGGGAAAGATATGACAGACCAAAGAAAAGGACAGAAAGAGAAATGGAACCTAAGCTCCTGATATCAATTGTTGTAATTTTGGGAACACTTTTCACAAACAATAACCAGCTGACAATAACAAGAAGTATAAAAGAAAGCATAAAGAAAGATACACCAGTATTTTACAGGTTCAGAAACTCAGTGTTAGTGAGTTTCCTACGTCCTGGGGCCTAAAGAGGGTTAAACGCCCTCTGATTACGAACTTTATTCAAGATCAGAAAATAAGAACCAGAGTTTGAAGCATACAGTAACAGCTATACATAATCGAAAATATGGAGAAACTAATTGCAAGAAATTAACAAGACAAAGAATCATGAATTAAAGAACTCAAGAGACAAAACCCAGAACCGGTAAGATAAGAATACAAAAGGATGAAGAGAACTTCCCAATCTTCACAAGGCACCAAAGGAAGCGTTGTTCCTTTGTTGTAATTTTGGGAACACTTTTCACAAACAATAACCAGCTGACAATAACAAGAAGTACAAAAGAAAGCATAAAGAAAGATACACCAGTATTTTACAGGTTCAGAAACTCAGTGTTAGTGAGTTTCCTACGTTCTGGGGCCTAAAGTGGGTTAAACGCCCTCTGATTACGAACTTTATTCAAGATCAGAAAATAAGAACCAGAGTTTGAAGCATACAGTAACAGCTATACATAATCGAAAATATGGAGAAACTAATTGCAAGAAATTAACAAGACAAAGAATCATGAATTAAAGAACTCAAGAGACAAAACCCAGAACCGGTAAGATAAGAATACAAAAGGATGAAGAGAACTTCCCAATCTTCACAAGGCACCAAAGGAAGCGTTGTTCCTTTGTTGTAATTTTGGGAACACTTTTCACAAACAATAACCAGCTGACAATAACAAGAAGTATAAAAGAAAGCATAAAGAAAGATACACCAGTATTTTACAGTTTCAGAAACTCAGTGTTAGTGAGTTTCCTACGTCCTGGGGCCTAAAGAGTGTTAAACGCCCTCTGATTACGAACTTTATTCAAGATCAGAAAATATGAACCAGAGTTTGAAGCATACAGTAACAGCTATACATAATCGAAAATATGGAGAAACTAATTGCAAGAAATTAACAAGACAAAGAATCATGAATTAAAGAACTCAAGAGACAAAACCCAGAACCGGTAAGATAAGAATACAAAAGGATGAAGAGAACTTCCCAATCTTCACAAGGCACCAAAGGAAGCGTTGTTCCTTTGTTGTAATTTTGGGAACACTTTTCACAAACAATAACCAGCTGACAATAACAAGAAGTATAAAAGAAAGCATAAAGAAAGATACACCAGTATTTTACAGGTTCAGAAACTCAGTGTTAGTGAGTTTCCTACGTCCTGGGGCCTAAAGAGGGTTAAACGCCCTCTGATTACGAACTTTATTCAAGATCAGAGAATATGAACCAGAGTTTGAAGCATACAGTAACAGCTATACATAATCAAAAATATGGAGAAACTAATTGCAAGAAATTAACAAGACAAAGAATCATGAATTAAAGAACTCAAGAGACAAAACCCAGAACCGGTAAGATAAGAATACAAAAGGATGAAGAGAACTTCCCAATCTTCACAAGGAACCAGAGGAAGCGTTGTTCCTTTAAAGAACTTCCAAGCTACACACCACGAGCTTCACCGTTCTTCCTTGCAGATTACCCACTTCACCAGTTTGTACACCAAATAGAAAAATCCACCGATCAATCGAACCGTCTTGTTGAGATGAACAAGATTCTCCAAAGTAGTATAGCCAGATTCACAATGATTCACTCAGTGTTTGAACAAAACACTCACGCTTACAAACCCTAACAGAGAGCATTTCCTTTTTCGAGAGAGAGAGTATCAAAATATCAGAATAAGTATCCTATCACACGGCCAAAGGGATTTAGTGTACTATTAAGCCATCACACAAAAACGTTGACATTTTGATGTGTTGCTTAATGTACAAAGGGTCTATCTTCAGCTGAGTGGTAAAATCACAATGGGCCTCACATATTCACATTTGGCCCACAGATATAAAAATAGCCAACAGTCAAAGTAAGGATCAGCCCAAAAAAGATTTAGTAAGGTGAACAAAGTATTTACATTTGTTTAGGAAATAATATATATCTATATACAACAAGCTAAATTTTGATGTGTGTGCAAATCTTCATCCGACAAATTAGAGCTTTTCCTTCCGGCGCAGGACATAATAGCTGCTTAGGTTAGGTCTTCATTCATATGCAACCCTTGACTTGAAGTTTCACTTTCATTTGATATTGTGTTTCACAAAAAAAAATAAAGTATTCTTGTGTAAGATAGTTAATCACGATATTAAGGATTCATGTTTTTAAATTTTCTAATAACATGCGTCATATAGCCATACAAAAGTATATAATGGTTAGTTACAAATGACTTATAAAATGAAGGACCACCAACAAAAATTGAATTTAGGACTTCTTTGTTGGAAATATATATATAGGGAGGGTTCTTTTGACTCTAGAGTAAGACTTTTAAATCTTACTCAACATCTCAGCTGTTGATGGACGGAAATCAATGGTTGTCATTATAGTGTAATTAATAATTAATTAATTAATATAACTTCCTAAACTCTAACCGTTGTATGGATGGAAAGCAACGGCTAGAATGTGGAGAAAAATTTATAAGTCTTACTTTGTAGTCAAATGATCTCTCTCCTATATATACATATATATATAGGGGAAGGGTCCGTTTACAAATTTCTTTTACAAATTACACTAAGTATGATCGGTCATACACTCTTGATTAAAGTATGACCGGTCATACTTAATATAGTTTGTAAAAGTTTGTAAACAAAAAGTTTATAAATATAATCTTCCCTATATATATATATGGGGAAAACATTTCTGCAGCTGCTGCAGATAAGCTTATTTTCGGCTTAGTAAAACTACGTCGTTTTGGTCTAAAAAAAATACACTTTGTTTTCTAATATTGAACGTCTTCAACAACAGTCCCATTCCCAAACTCGTCGTCGTCGAGCAGTGCATAGAGCTTCTTCTCCTTTGCTACCTGTGTTCTTTCCGTCTTGACAGCGTTCTTCTCCTTCGTCGGTGTTGCTCTTCCCCCAAATCGTTTTCCCTCATAGTTCTTCTCCTTCACGTTCGTGGTTGTTCTCCTTCATCGCCGGTAGCCCTTCCCCTCTTCCTTGTTGGGCGTTCACTGCTCCCTCCACCATTTTCTGGTGCGCCTGTGCTCCACCACCGGTAGGTAGAAATTTTTTGATCCCATTCTGGTACAGTTCTTCAATGCCCTAATATATCATGTTTTGTCAATTCCTTCATCTATCATGTTATTTTAATTTATTTGCTTTTCTTATTCACTGGTTTATTTGTTTTTGCTTTTGTTGCTGTTTGTATGATTTTGGGTTTCAAAAATCTTGTTTCGCAATGTAAAACTAGGAGAAAATAACATGATATTAAACAATTTCTACGGTCCAGATTTCTCACTAGGGTGGAAATTTTTATATCTACGACTTTGTACAGTTTCATTTTGGGGTTGCATTAGAAGTTAAAGCTCCTAGATAGAAGAGGGGGAAAGGTTGCCTAATGGAACCTTAATTAGAGCCAATAAATAGAAGAACCAACAAGAGAGAGCACATATTTTAGGATTTCGACAGGGTATTGTAGCATCCATAAAAAAATACAAAAGGGTGTGACCCATGATTTGGTCACCTGGAAGAGATCTTAAGCATAGATAAGAAAATCTCTAGGCACCCAATTAGAAAAAGCACTCTAGTAGGAGGCTGATTAAATTGATAAGAATATGCACATTTTCATGCCCTCTTGTTTGGAGTGTAGGGAGCAGTAAACGAGCCCAATCAAGTTCTTTCCTATCATGCCCTGTTTCCTTTTGTTGGCACTAAAACAAGTACACCTCATCCCGATTGAGATGCAAAGCACGTTTCCTTTACCTATTAAAAAACTACTTTGGTATAGATAAGTTAATCAATTTTATATGCAATAAGTTACATGCAAAGTTATTCCTCATGCATTTTGCAAAGTGTTTTGATTAGTTGTGGAGCTTGAATTTTCTTAGATAATACTTTATAGTTATATGGTTAGGAAGCATGACATGCTTAAGGTACTTGCACGTACAGTGTAGGAATCAATAAAAAAATTTCTGGCGACTTGTTGGAATGTGGCATGACTTGTACTTTATAAATGTCAAAAAGATTTTTTCAACTATGATATTTTATTTTCTTGGATTGATCATTGGTCTTTCCATCTAGGTTCTCTGTCTCCTTGTTAAAGTATTTCAAAAGCTGCCTTCGCCAGATTATATGAGCATTTGTTAGTGTCTTATGTTCTTGGATGAGCCAGATGGTGTTGCAAGCATTTTTAGCTAAAATTGTCTTGGGCTTGTTGAAAATGATCTTGGTATATATCCAAATTCAAATGATAGTAACTGAAAAACCATTTTTGATTCTTCTAATATTTGTAATTATCTATATGATGAATTTCTCTTCAGGGGTATTCACCATTGGGCTCACCAGGAATGCTCAAGAGTGACATCCTTCAGAATCCAATTATTAAACTGGTTGCAGAGAAATTGGGGAAGACTCACCAGGAATATTTGTCTTGGTAATAATAATAGCAGAATTAAGGGACCAGTACAAATTGAGAATTCAAAGGATGATGGCGATGAACCACTTGTGCTTTTATTTGTAATTTTTATGTAATTTTGGTTTATTTGAAATAATTGTAGTCATAAACACTTAAGATGTTTATGTATGTTTTAGACACGTTGTAGATATAGCAGGATCATGACTGAGATACAAATAATTGAAATACTTTCTTCAAAGCAATCTTAGAAACTAACTGATTGCGGGTTTTTTCCTATTTATTGTGATGAGATATACAACTACAAAATAAGAAAAATAACATTGGGTATTTTTTTCAATAGGTTTAAATGGGTTCAAAGAAAAAAAAAATGCTCTTGTCTTGGAAATATGAAGACAGTGACTGATACAAAGAAAAAAAATCAAAGTGTAGTTTGTAGAGCTCCATTTAAAGTATTTGACAAGTGAAAGGAATCTTTACTTTCACTGTTTGTTAAATACAAATGACTTTTAGGGAGAAAAAAATATATTACTTTCACTGATACAAAGTGTTATTTTTCTTTATTTACAATGAAAGTAATTTCTTTGACACAATGCCAATATGAGTCAACAAGTGAGTTTACTCCATCGGAGCAAGCTCCACAACTAGTTCTTTTCGATCTTGGCCTCCCCTTGAAATCACACTGCAACAAAAGCACATCAAAGCTTGAGTCTCCTCTTAAACTAGCCTTGTGTTGATTAGATCATCAAAGAAGTAATGTTGTGAGCATTTTAGTAACAAGAGGCCTCACGAATCTATCATTTGGAACCAGTTTTCTTCCTTCCTGGCCCTTTCCAGAAGCAACCTTGGATCTTTCGCAAGTCAAAATCACCTCTCTGTGGCAGTGGAGGGAAAGCTAATCCAGGGTATGATGTCTCAAAGCCTTCCAGCAACTGTCAACAAATCAAATAATGACGTTGTTTTTTTTCCTTCCTCTGTTGGTCCAAAATGCAAAAGCTTTGAATTAAATAGGGACAATGTTTTTAGTATGAAGTTGGAACTTAGATGTGATGCTAGTACAATAACAGTCTAGGGACAAAAAGTTCTTGCAAAAATCAACATAGACAATGCCAAATCTTGATGTGTAGCCCAATTTCCATTCAAAGTTATCAAGCAATGACCAAGCGAAGTATCCAACCACATTTGCTCCATCATCAACTGCCTTTTTTAGGTGAGTCAAATAGTCTTTGTAATATTTTATTCTTGTGGTGTGTCATGCAAACCCTTGGGAAGAGTTACATTACCAGCATCATCCATGCCTACAAATCATAAACTAAGTCAGATGAAATTGCATCCAGCTTTAACAATTCGTAAACTAAGTTGTGTATTCTAGATCTAGGTACTTGTAACAATGAAAAAATCATGGAGTCTGTCTTCATCTGAGTTCAATAATGACAACTAAGAAAATTATTTAATCAAGAATTCTTCATTAAATGAGCCAGCAGCTACAACCAGAAATATAGATAAAACATAAAAAATGTGACACACATACAAAGAAAAACTCAATACGAAAAAATTATCATATAGGTCTCATCTTCTAATGCTAAATCCAGTATAACAGCAAGAAAAAAATATACAGTAGTAGTTAGCATGTTAGGAATGATAACTAGACCGTGTGGAAACCCTATATATCCATTAAATAAAACATGACTTGTACTTTATAAATTACAAAAAGATTTTTGAAACCCAAAACCATACACACAGCAACAAAAGCAAAAACAAATAAACCAGTGAATAAGAAAAGCAAATAAATAAGTAAATTTATAAATAAATTAAAATAACATGACAGATTAAGGAATTGACAAACATGATATATTAGGGCACTGACGAACTGTAACATAATGGGATCAAAAAATTTCTACCTACCGGTGGTGGAGCACGGGCGCACCAGAAAATGGTGGAGGGAGCAGTGAACGCCGAACAAGGAAGAAGGGAAGGGCTACCGGCGATGAAGGAGAATAACCACAAACGCGAAGGAGAAGAACTATGAGGGAAAACGATTTGGGGGAAGAGCAACATCGACGAAGGTGAAAAACGCTGTCAAGACAGAAAGAACACAGGTAGCAAAGGAGAAGAAGCTCTATGAACTGCTCGACGACGACGAGTTTGGGAATGAGACTGTTGTTGAAGACGTTCAATATTAGAAAACAAAGTGTATTTTTTTTAGACCAAAACGACGTAGTTTTACTAAGCCGGAGATAAGCTTATCTACAACAGCTGCAGAAATGTTTTTCCCTATATATGTAGGGGTTTGCATTTGTCATTTAACATGACACAACAAAGTTTTCTACACACACAATATTTTGTGGGGCCCACACTTTTTGAAGAAAAAAGAAAAAAAAAACTACGGTACGCAAAACGAATCTCTATAACATTACACAATCACTTTTCCTACAACATAACTCTTATAAAACCCATATATAAAGTAAAATCATATCTAAAGTTATTGTACGTGCAACAATGACAGATGTATGATTATTATTCCCTACATTTAATACTTTCACATTTTGTATGGTTATGATTCCTCATATTAAATGTTTTAACTTATATATATGGGAAATTTGTCACTGCTGCACATAAAGCAGCTACAAATATATATATATACATCACTACAACAAAAGCGCAACTTTAAGGCGGTTAGTTTTGAGGTACAACTAGGGGTAAAAGTGGGCTGGGCTGGCCAAACTTTGCCTCGAAAAGCCCAAGCCTGCGCCAAAAAATTTCAATTTGGCCTGTCCCAAGCCTAGTACAAGTCTAATTGTTAGCCTGGCTTGGCCCGTTTATAAAAATAAATGGCCTGGCCTAGCCTGATAGGCTGTTACTTTTTAACTTTCAAGCAAAACCATGAATCAACTTTACAAAATACTCAAATTCTGTTGTTAAACCAAAAATCATAATTTCAACATCCAAACAGAATCATGAATCACAACAAAACTCATACAATCTGCATTTAAGTCACCTTTAAAAGCAAAATGCTCAAACTAAATAACATATATTTCATTAGATCCAATAAAACAATACATACTATGTAAATTAAAATAATTACATGAATCCAACAAACATGTCATGATGTTTGTAGTAAATATAACATCTCCCAAAAACCTTTTAATATATTCATATACACAATCTAACATGCAGAGATGTTGGTTCCTCCTACATAACAAATAAAGTCAGATTTCTATTAAAATATAATTAAATATAATTAAGTTATAAATAATTGCAATTGATTAAATTTATATCTTTTATTTTTTCTTCAAGGCATACTTATTCTATTTTATTTTATTTAAAATAAATAGTACAATATAGGCCGGCCTGTAGGCTTAGGCCGACCTATTTTACGAAATATACTAGGTCAGGTCTGGCCTGACGTAGGCCGAGCCATAGGCCTCTGTAGGCCGGCCCGACCCAGTTTCACCCCTAGGTACAACGGCGGTTTAATCGGACGCCAAAATATACTATGGCAGTTACAAAACAGACGTTGAAAATGGTGCCACTAGATATTTCTCTGGCGATTTTGGTCAACCGACGGAATGACCACTAGAGATCTCGAATTATAATAGCAGCGGTTTTAAACCGCCACTAGATTTAGGAAAAATTAAAAAATATATAAATATTAAGGGTTATATTTATCTCATTCAACATGAGATAACCCATCTTCCTACACACATAACAAATGTGGGTCCCACTTTTGTTTTATTTTTCTCTGATCATTTGTGGGTCCCTCTTATTATTTTGTTTCACTAACATAAAATAACTTATCTACATCAACATAAGAAAAATATTACCCATATATTAATAAACAATTACATTGGGAATAAGAGAATCATGTCGGTTCAATAACAGAATCAAAATTACACTAAATACAAAGAGATAAAAATCATTTAGTTCAAGGACATACATCAAATAGATCATACTCACCATGCAATCCAATTAAAAAAGTACCTAAATAACTACCAAATGCCAATGAAACCATAAAATAATTGAAATTAAATTCACTATCTGGACAAAGCTTAGCAAAACAAACATCACCATCATTTTATACGATCCTGAAACCAAATATCGAAATGGAGAATAATTTTAAAAATTTTCATAATAAAATTTTAACTGTGAATAATTTCAAATACAAAAATCATTCTAAACACAAATTTACCTTGATACATAATAAAAAGAATTCAAATATGAGAAAAATCGGGTATTTGCTATAAACGGTACCAATCAGACAATTCACTAGAGATATATGCAATGTACATATACATTAGCTTAACCATAATGAGGAAGAAGGTGCAAAGAGCCTTTTGCCCCACGCCTGATGGTAGAATTGGCCTTGAAGGGCCGAAACATGCATGAGGAAAAAACAAAATTTTTTCGCAAGCGAACACACATGCATATCAAGATACATACTTTAAGACGTATGTCATACCTTGTTTGTGAAAACTCAAGATGATCAAGGTAGGTCTGAAGGGTTCAGACCCTCTAACGTTGATCCACACCACCCGTGTCTAGATACAGGAACTCCTTCCAGTAAGGCCGCCGATTGATCACCAGAATAAGGCTTGCTATGCGCTCAGTGTGTGATGCAGGAGGCTAGGTAAAAGTGTTTAGAACAGTGAAGTGTTCTAAGAGAAAACCTCACAAGGGGCACATAGATGAGTAGAGAAAGGCTTGGCTTTTCACACAAACCTAAGGAGGAACTAACAACTCATTAAGTACACAAGAGGAGCCTTTTAAGTTTAAAAAACAAATCAGATTTTTCTCCCAAAAATCTGATCAAAAGTGGTGCCCTCGGGGAGAGAATAAGTGGAGTTGTTGTATTTCAAAAATTGCCAACAACATCCCAGAATATTCTCATGAGACTAAGTTCAAAACCTAGTCAGAAATCTGATCATGAATCATCATATAATCAGCTATATGGTGCGCCCCATATAGCCTAAAAGGTGACCAGATACATTTGAGTTAGTTGCATTTCAAACTTAAATCAACTCACTCAAATATTCTCCCAACAAACCGTATCTTATGGAGCTGATTTTGATGATAAAAAGTAGCCAAAATAAGCACCCCATTATCCTTGGATTATGTCCAAAAGATCTCCTCCTGATATGTTCCAACAAGATCTCATCTTATCCTTTTGTTATGAAACAACTTTTTATAGCCAATTCAAATTCGAATTTCAAACATTTGAATTCAAACTTTCAAACACTTAAATTTTAAATTCAAATTCAAATTCTAAATTCAAATTCAAATTTCAAAATTCCAAATTCAAATTTCAAATTTCAAAATTCAAATTCAAAATTCAAATTTCAAATTTCAAATTTCAAATTCAAAATTAAATTCAAAATTCAAATTTCAAAATTCAAATTTCAAATTCAAAATTCAAAATTTAAACATTTGATAATTAATTTAACTAATTAAATTAATTAGTAATGTCTTGGTCTATCCAAGCCCATTACTTTGATCCATGCGCTCTCCACCCTATCTGTGGAGTTCCAAACTACTTCTTGGGCTAATAACAATTGTTAGGCCCAATACCTTTAATGCTAGAGCATCTAGACAATTAGGTGTTAGTGTGTGACCCATTAGGTCCAACATAGCCACTGACATAAATGGGCTTGGGCCCAATAAGCCCACAACCCATCTAATGACAACACAGAGCACTAGCAATGCTTTGTTGCCCCAAAACTAGTTAGATTAATGACTTGATCATCCTATTACACATATTTGGTTGCCGTATATATTTCCTTTCGTCTCGGTTACCTTCCCATAAAACCTAGGGTAAGGAAGCGTATCAACCCCTGCGGTTTAGGGTAAGCTTTATTCGAAATAAGGAATCTTCAATTTACAGACTCTAAAGGCAGATCATCTCATGATCTCTTTTACTATGCATAGATTCCTGAGTCCCTGTAAATGTCATCCCGATTTCTCCGGTTTATAGATAACCTAATCTCTCACAGAGATTTGACGAATTCCTTCAGCTTATCACCCTAGCCCTGTGTTCTTTCAGGACAAGCCCAACAGTATACCTATGAGTCTCCATGTTTCAGGCAGACGAGGTGCACAATCAAAGCATGCCTTCTAGAACACAGTCTAGGTAATAACTTCTGGTCTTAGGAAAGACATACCCAAATATAAAGAGACTACTCTAATGATACTCTCTGTGAGAGTTCCTCATAGAGTCTCTTTGTGGGTCTGTTCAGTGCGAGCTATACCCTTATAGGTCCACCCACGACTTTAGCTAAGACATCTCCATATCTGTAGCTCATGAGGTCTTTACCTTGCATCCAAATACAAGTAGATAAGTCGTGCTAGTCTTACCCGAGATCACTGATCCCCATTCTTAGTGTCTCTAGACTAGGAACATAAAATTAGGAATAAACATGCAGTATCCTTGAATCCTTATGATCGTGATCACAGATACTTGAGAGATACCTATTTTATTCCAAGGGGTTTATCCAGTTACTCATATAAATATTAATAGTAATATTGAGACAAAATATGAAACAGGATAAATAGTGCTTTTATTTGCGACAATATAAAAGGTCTACATATGTCCTAATCTAATCAAAAGATTGTCTCTAGGACATCCATATACTAACAGCGCCATGGTGGAGCTTCTTCAAGTATAATAGAATAAAAAATCTCCAATTACAATGCAATAAAAAAATTAAATAATTAAAGTAGGGTTGAATAGTTACACTGTATGAGAAGGGAAATTGTCTTGTATGTCCCAATATTGGGAAGAATTAAATGTCACACTAAATTCTATTTATTAGTATGTCATATGGGAAAAACTTTAACCACACCTTTTTGGCAAGCCATAGGTCTATAACCCATCCGGTTGTATTGATTGAAAAACTAAAATGGAGATTTTTTAATTTATCGTCAATTAAAAAATTGAATCATACTGTATCCTAAACCAAAAAGTTGAATCAGATACTATAATATGTAGGTTTATATGAAAATAACACAATTTGTTCGAATTTATAATTTATCGTCAATTTATCTTATAAGGACGCATACATACGTTTATATTATATATCTTTTATTATTTATTTAGTAGCATTAAAAAATAATATAATACTTTTTAATTTTTACTTTTTAGAAAAAGTAGTAAAATAGATGGCACATACTTGCTCCCAAAAGAATGAATGCATGTAAGAGACAAACTGCAAAACCTAATGCGGAGTTAACAACATACTCAACTTTTCTTGTTTTCTGTATTTCTTTATGTAAACTTTAAAATTACAAGGTCCAAATTACAACATTAAAATTAAGAATGATAAAAAAAATAGGCTTACCGTTTCCCCTGCTTCAAGAACATTTGCAATGCGCCTCTTCATGATTCCAATATCTTTAGAAGAAAGGTCTTCGACCTCCTCCTCCCCATTTGTTGCTACAGAGCTTAATGCAGAATATCTTGGATCAACTTCAACATTATCAAGTCACGTATCCTGCAAGAGTAGTCCTTAATAATTTATTAATAGAATCAAGAAATAGTCACAAATCACAAATGAAATCCTTGTAGCAATTATCACAATTTTTCAATTATCAAAGTTTCCAAAATCATTGTTGGAGCAATAGACATAATAAATAAGGATTCTATCTTGGAAACACCCCAGAGTTCAATCCTTTTGATATCGAATTATAATAGTAATATAGTAAAAAAAATCAAATTAAAACACCTTACAGAAATAAAAACAATTGCAAATCCTTTCTTTGAGATATTCACTAAAAGTATAAGTTTTACAAATATAATTTAATAAAAATAAAAATAGACATCAACATCCAAATTTAATGCACCAAGTCGAGTTGGGTAAACAGGGTCAATATGGTGTTTGAAAAAAATACAAAACAATATATATATATATATATATATATATATATATATATATATATATATATATATATATATATAAAGTCTCGTTTATTGCCTGCTATAAGCCATGTTTAATCAATTCTAAATTATTTACCTTTTTTGGGGTTCCTGACACTAAAGAAGGACATCCCAACTCCATTTATTACCAAAATGATCTGCATGGCCAAATTCAAAGTCAGTAGATCCATTGCTTGCAACATTTTTATCATCCATGGGTCATCAACCATAAGGTCTCTTCTAAGACTTGAAAAGCCTTATCCCATGTTGAAATGGCTGTGAACTATTAGGAGTTAGGACTATTAAAATTCTTTTGAATAAATAACCACAAAAATGATACGAAAGCTCACCCTAATTTGATATTGCTTTTAGCAGTATGAGAATCAAGTTGTATGATCACATATGGATCAATTGTTCCTGCAAATCACATTAAAAAAAATTGGAAAGCAATAATAAAAATAAATTTGAAAACTATTCAGTACATCAGATTTATATAAGAGAACCAACCCATGGATCTATGGCAGGAAAATTGGATCCTTTTTTCAACTTTATGAAGAGTTGACCATCATAAATTTCATGAACAAATTCCCTGCAAACCCTCCCCCCCACCCCCAAAAAAAATAAATTACTTGTTAAGCATGCCCATTATTCTGATAAGAAAGGCATTTTAAGTTAAACACAAAAACATGATACCCAAATGAGCCCTCCCAGAGACTTGAGAATGATGCACACTCGTCTCCGAAATCCTCCGCAAGTTCGACCATGGACCAGAAAAATTGCCACTCTAATAAGTTAGAGGTTAGAGATGTGCAGGTAGACAGTCAGGCTACAATTATTTATGTATTTTTACATGAACTTCTATTTTGGCACAAGTTTCAGAGAGAGGAAACCAAAATAGTCATATAGTATAGACAGAGATATTAAGAACCTTTGCTAAATGTCATCACAATGCTCTTCTCTTTGGCTTCCACCAACCAACTCTCCAAACTGAATATATATAAATATACAGGATACACACCTTTGGTACAAGGACATCCATAGCAGCCACTATTCTTGAGTCATCATTGAACCGCATGTAGAATGCTTTGATTTCTTTTGAATAGTTATAGACAATTACATGCTTCTGAAATTTTACCTCTGTGAGGTATATGCATAAACACCCTGCCCACTAAATATCCTTTTCCCAAAGTCAATAAGAACAAGAACTCGAAAACTCAAACTGAAAAAATACCAACAAACAAAACAAAATAATTGGAACAACTCTATTTTGTAAATTGCCTTGTCAATATGGTCTAGAGCTTAGATTGCAGCCAATTCTCTCAAGTCAAAAAACTTAATGACTATATGCATGGAGCCTAGTGCATCTGATGTATGAGCCAATAGCAATGTTATTAGTGTATAGAATCCACTTCGGTTAATTAACTATAGCAGTTAAGTTTATTTAGTTAGTTAACATTGGCAGTTAGTTAGTTTTATATTCAGCTAATCAATTATTACCGTTTATTTTGTTTTCCTGATACTGATATATATATATATATCAGTTTCTTTGTAATTTTTACTCGCTTGATTCATTTCATTCACTATGAGAGTTTTCCTTTACAGTAAAGTTTTCTGTTTCTTCTTTGTAATATGGTATCAGAGCTCAACTTAAGTTCTGGTATTCATTGCTTTCCTTTCTTGCATTCTATCTTTTCTTTCTTCCGTTCTTGTTATTGATTTCTTTAGAAAGAAAGTTTCAACATGGAAGCTGCAAACCAGAACTCACGTCCCCTACCAGAATATCTGACGATCCATCAAGTCCTTATTATCTACACCCAAATGAGAATCCTTCATTGATTCTTGTTTCCTCTGTTCTCGATGGGAAGAACTATCATCCCTAGATTAGAGCCATGAAGATGGCATTGAAGTCGAAGAACAAACTGGGTTTTGTTGATGGCTCCATCATTGCTCCGCGAGTAACTGATCCCTTGTTTTATGCATGGGATCGTTGCAACACTACAGTATTATCTTGGTTACACATTCCATTGCAGACTCAATAGTCCAATCAATTGTATGTGTTGATCTAGCATCAGAAGTATGGAGGGACCTTCGTGAAAGGTTTTCCCAATCAGATGTGTTTCGTATTGCAGATCTTCAAGAAGATTTGATTCGTATGTGCCAAGGTGATTGCACTATTTCTCAATATTTCACAAAATTGAAAACATTGTGGGATGAGCTAGACAGTTTGCAGCCATTACCCAAATGTAATTGTAACCCAACTTGTATTTGTGGTAATCAGATGCAAAATCTAGCTCGTGCATGTAGAGAGAAAGATCATGTAATTCGGTTTTTAAGGGGTCTCAATGAACAATTCTCACATGTGAGATCACAAAAATGCTCATGGATCCTTTACCAAACATAAATCGAGCCTTTTCTTTAGTTGCTCAACAAGAAAGGCAGTTTACTGCTGGTGTTAATCTTGATGTGAAGGCATTTCTGAATGCTCATGAGCAAAATTTCAATCAAGGAAACACTACTCTAATGAACAATCAAGAACAAAGCTTTAATCGTGGATATGTCTACCAGAGAGGTAGAGGGAGAATGAATTTTGGAAGAGGAGGAAGAACAAAATAGAAACCTGTTTTGAGAAACACGGTTACCCACCTGGCTTCAAAACCAGATTTCCAAGAAAAGCAAATATTGCTTCTCATGATGACACTGATCCTTTCAGTTTTGAACCAGAAAATGAAACTGCAGAATTTGATGCTAACCAGTTTCAGTTTACAAAAGAACAATATCAAAGTCTCCTTGGTTTGCTACAGAATCCAAAGCAAGAAGACATACATAAGTCCAATTCGGTTCAGGTTAATACAACTTCTTTGACTCCAAGTAACTCTCATCCACAATGGATCCTTGACACTGGTGCAACCGATCATATAGGTCACCAAAATTTTCTATTCTCTTCCCTTCGAAATATTAAACCTGTTTCTGTCACATTACCTGATGGTAATCAGGTATTAGCCACTCAAACTGGCAGTGCTTACATTTCTCCCTTTCTCACATTGCATAATGTCCTTTTTGTTCCTAACTTTCATGTAAATCTTATATCTGTTGCCAAACTAATCCATGATTCAAACTGTCATGTGATCTTCCACTCACAAAGTTTCTCCATCTTGCAGAACAATACCTTGAGGATGATTGGTTCAGCTAAATTGGATAGAGGACTCTACATTCTCAACTTCAATGTGAATTCGAATAGATACTGCTGCAATGCTACTGATTCGGTCTCATCCAAGTTATGGCACCTTCAACTTGGCCATTGTTCTAAATCTGTTTGTATAAAATGTCTACTGTTTTTCCCTTCATATCTTGTAAGAATGATTATGAACCTTGTGACATATGTCACTATTCTAAACAAAAGAAGTTGCCTTTTCCTTCTAGCATTTCAGAATCTTTACATCCCTTCAATATGATGCATGCTGATATATGGGGTCCATATGCAACCTAATCAATTCATGGACATCTTTATTTCTTAACATTGGTAGATGATTATTCCCGTCTCACTTGGGTAATATCAATGAAAGCTAAATCAGAAACAAGACAACATATACAAAACTTTGTGTCTCTTGTCTAAACACAGTTCCACATCACCATTAAAATTTTTAGAACAAATAATGGCACTGAGTTTGCCATGAATGAATACTTTAAAACTAAAGGAATACAACATCAAACTTCTTGTGTAGAGTGTCCCCAACAAAATGGGATAGTTGAGCGAAAACATCAACATATATTGAATGTTGCTAGAGCTTTTTTCTTTCAATCCAAAATTCTTAAGTCATATTGGACCTACTGCATCATTCATGCTATACACATTATAAACAGATTGACCACATCATCTCTACATCATAAAACTCCTTATGAACTCTTATAAAACACACCTCCCTCTTTTGATCATTTAAAAGTATTTGGTTAACTGTGTTTTATTTCCACTCTTTCACAGCATCGAACAAAATTTGACAATCGAGCTAAGAAATGTGTTTTTCCTGGTTACAAAGGAGGTACAAAAGGATATATTGTCCTTGACTTAAACACAAATGAAATTCTCACTTCCAGAAATATAGTTTTCTATGAAAACAATTTTCCATTCATTCAAAACAGCATTAATTCCAATCCTCCAGTTTCGGTCCTGCCTTTATCCATCACTGATCTCAGTTATGAATCTGTGTTACCCACATATAATGCACTGACTATTCACCCTACTACTGAATTAGTTCCTTCAAATACAATTGTCTCATCTACACCAAATCTTCGTAGATCCACCAGAATTAGAGCAGCACCTCAATATCTAGAAGAATTCCATTGCAGTTTATCAAGTTTAGCTGACACCAAAGCATCTTCAGGTATGTCATCCTCACCTTCTTATCCTTTATCTGATTTCCTATCCTACAGTAAATGTTCTAAGCCTTATACTATTTTTTGTAATAACATTTTAATTGATACTGAGCCAAAGAATTATACGCAAGCTGCTATTATTCCTTGCTGGCAAAAGGCAATGGAGGCTGAATTACAAGCCTTAGACAGAAATAATACATGGGAGCTGGTTGAATTACCTATGCATAAATAACCCATTGGCTGCAAATGGGTTTATAAAATTAAAAGAAAACCAGATGGTTCGGTTGATCGTTATAAAGCACGATTGGTTGCAAAGGGTTATACTCAATGTGAAGGTGTTGACTATTTTCAAACCTTTTCACCAATGGCCAAAATGACCACTGTTCGGTTGCTACTTGCTTTGGCAGTTGCTAGAAATTGGCATTTAGAACAACTTGATGTTGATATGCCTTTCTTCATGGTGAACTATATGAAAAGGTCTTTATGAAGCTGCCTCCTGGTCTCTCTTGTAGCTCACCCACCATGGTTTGCCAACTCAAGAAATCCCTTTATGGTTTGAAACAAGCAAGTAGGCAATGGAATGCCAAGCTCACTAGTGCTCTTCAAGGCCTTGGTTATATTCAATCTATGGCTGACTACTCCCTGTTCACAAAGAAAACTACCACTTCCTTTACAGCTTTACTAGTGTATGTTGATGATCTTGTGCTTACTGGTGATAGCATGGAAGAGATTATTCATGTTAAATCCTCTCTGCATAATCAGTTTCGCATCAAGGACTTGGGCCAATTGAGATTTTTTCTTGGCTTGGAAGTAACTTGATCTAAACGTGGTTTAATCCTGAATCAACGCAAATACACCTTGGAATTACTTGCTGATTCAGGTAAGCTTGCTACTAAACCAGCTTCTACTCCCATCACTCCTTCTCACAAGCTCAATCGTGACCAAGGTGAATTTTATTCTGATCCAGAAGGATACCGCAGGTTAGTGGGAAGATTATTATATCTCACTACCAAAAGACCTGACATTACATATTCCGTTCAGCAGCTCACTCAAATTATGGCTTCACCTACTCACGCTCATTACATAGCTGCTTGTCATGTTTTGCGCTATCTCAAGACTTCTCCCAACAAAGGTTTATTCTTTCCTGCAGACAACTCCCTCTCTCCATCTGGTTTTGCTGACAGTGATTGGGCTTCTTGTCCAGACACTCGAAAGTCCATCACAGGATTCTGCATTTTCCTTGGTTCTTCTCTCATTTGCTGGCGTTCGAAGAAGCAGAACACGGTTTCTCGCTCCTCCTCTGAGGCTGAATACCGTGCACTTGCTAGCATCACATGTGAACTTCGATGGCTCGCTTATCTGTTCAAAGATCTCCATGTTCCTTTGCTTCAATCAATCCCAGTTTATTGTGACAATCAATCTGCAATACACCTTGCTCAGAATCCAACCTTCCATGAAAAGAGTAAACACATTGAAATTGATTGTCACATAACAAGGGAGAAAATTACAAGTGGTCTTCTCAAACTATTGCCCATTGCTACTGCACATCAGCTTGTTGATGTCTTAACCAAGTCCTTACATCCAGCACCTTTCAGGGAGAATATTTCCAAGTTGGGACTCATTGACATATTACTCCCAACTTGAAGGGGGGTATTAGTGTATAGAATCCACTTCGGTTAATTAACTATAGCAGTTAAGTTTATTTAGTTAGTTAACTTTGGCAGTTAGTTAGTTTTATATTCAGCTAATCGGTTATTACCGTTTATTCTGTTTTCCTGATACTGATATATATATATATATATATATATATATATATATATATATATATATCAGTTTCATTGTTATTTTTACTCCCTTGATTCATTTCATTCACTATGAGAACTTTCCTTTACAGTAAAGCTTTTTGTTTCTTCTTTGTAATAAATGTATGGTTCAGTATCTACTTCAACAAATAACTTTGAATATACTACTCAACCAATCCATAATTGATTCCAAACATTACAGGTAAAATACATGTCAAAACCTTTCATAGATATATAATGACTATACACGGAATGAAGCAGGGGATCAATGAACCTATAAAAGTGAGAATAAGACTATAAGATGAATATCTACTTTAGAATATTAACTAATGAAGCAATCTATAGTTGTTTTTGAAGTACATGTAAAGGCACTTGTCAAATTCCTTCCATAAAAATGTATCAGTGATTAATGTCTTCCTTCCAATGACACAAACAAAATATGAACATTGACAAACGTAATTGCAGAGAACTCAAGTCCTATGGGACACCGTACAGCATTTGTCAAAAATTTCTCAGCAAAAATGAAAACCTAATCTAAACGAGGGGAAAATATGAATCAATTTACCTTGGCTGACGCTTTTTTTTGGGGCAAATGATGAGCATTGCATGCCTAAGTATGATGGATTGCTTGGAGGCAATGGCTCTAGAGAAAGGAATGGTGGACAGAGATCTTTGTTAACGAACGATGAAAGAAGACAATGGCGAAAATGTGAGGAAAATAAAAAAACTTTTTTTATTTAAGGGGACCTTTGGAGCTGAGAAAGACGAGAGTGAGATGCATAGCTGTAATCGGAGTTTAATTGATGAATCCGAGGTGGTTTACTTGAACCATCATTATTAAGCCGACGTGAAAAACTGGTTTTGTTGTAATGTATACTAGTATATTACCCGTGCGATGCACGGGTAAAAAGATCAAAAATTTTGTCGTCTGCCGTGGTTGGTTAATCACACTGCAAATCTTATACTTACAAAAAATTGTGTTGCTATTTTGTTTTATATTTCAGGTGAAAAAAGCTACAGCATTAACACAGAACTTTGCAAATATCAACCACAAACAAAAATCTGATATTCAGAGAGATAATTAATTTTGCATACAACTACATCATAATACACCATAATACGTTATAATACATCATGTTAACATGAGGAAGGGATGTAAAAAGAAAACTGCATACAAATCATTGCTAACTATAAAATTCATCAACAAAATCAAGGTAACAATAACACCAAGCAAATACGGAGTTAAAAGATCAGCTTTTACCTATAATATGAAAACGTTATTCATTCAGCGTCAACTCGTAGCAATCATTGGAAGGATGAGTTCAACCATTACTAAATATGTCATCTTCTGTGTGATTTTCGTTCCTTGTGCCTACGATACAGAAAACAAAAACTCATTAAATAAGTAACACTAATATGTTAACACCCAAAAGTAACAGTATCAGCAAAAAAAAAAGATTGGATTAAAATTTTTTAAGGAAAAAAAAAATGTTGTCTGAATGGAATTTGAATGCAACTTAACCAAATAAGCATGTAGGATTCATATTTTTTTGCTTACATTGCAACAAACGCATATAAACAGAATCAAATCAACTACATTTATTGCAATCACATTTAAAAAATAATAATAAATAATAATTTTTTGCAAGGATTTGTGTCGTTAGTATTTGGAATTTTACAAATTTTTATTTACAAAAATTAAAATCATATTTAGGAATTTAATTATAAAAGAAGAAGACTGAAATTTTAATTTAATTATAAAAATATAGTGGTGGGCCGGCCCTCCTAGCCGAGCCCAGTTTTCCACCTTTAACTATTAGCATTTTATATAAATAATTTTTTTTGCAAGGATTTGTGTCGTTAGTCTTTGGAATTTCACAAATTTGTATTTACAAAAATTAAAATCAGATTTAGTAATTTTTTTTTTTGGTAAACAGATTTAGTAATTTAATTATAAAAGAAGAAGGATAAAATTTTAATTGAATTATAAAAATATATTGGCAGGCCGGCCCTCTGGGTCAAGCCCAGTTTTTTACCTCTTACTGTCAGCATTTTATATAAATAATTATTTTTTGCAAGTATTTGTGTTCATTACACTCTTGCATTAAGAAAATGAAAGTTTAATTTCTTTCTTATGTATAAATTTATAATTTTTTTACAGAATGATAGACATCATTTTTTATTTAAATTTAAAATTAAATTTTTTTATATTAATTATATATATTTTTTTATATAATTTTTTTCTATTTTAATTTATGATTTTTATATATTTTTTAATTGGTTATACGTGTATATTTAAAACGTTTATGTTAAATATTTTTTTAAAGAAATACATGTATATTTAAAAATTTTATGTTAAAATTTTATTTTATTTTTTAAAGTATAAATTATGTCATATCTCATTTTTTCATTTAAATTGGAAATTTTAAATAATTTTTGTCGACTATAAATGTATTTTTAAAATTTTATATATTTTATTGTTTAATCTATAATTTTATATTAAATTCAAATTTATTATATATATATCTTTTCCCACTGCATAAATATTAAATGTTGAATTATTTCCCCACATATCAAGTTCAAAATTTAAATTTAAAAAGTTTAAATTTTAAATATTAAATATTAAATAATTTTTCACCCAATAGATACAATAATTAATATTATTAACTGGCTTAACAATTTTTCATACAGAAAGTAGTGAGAAACATACATAGATGTCTGCCACAAATAAATGTTGAACTCTTTTTCTATATATATCAAGTTTAAAATTTGAGATTTCCCACCTAGTTTAAAATTCAAATTTTAAAAAAGTAGTGAGATTTCCCACCTAGTTTATATTTACGAAAATTGAAATCAGATTTAAGAATTTAATTATAAAATAAGAATGGTGAAATTTTAATTTAATTATAAATCAAATTTGTGTAATGAGTATTTATTTTTAATTTATGTTTAAAATAATTTATATTAGAAACTTTAATAAATAAGTTTAAAATATAGATATATCGAAACACACATGCAAGCAAAAAATGAAGTCAAAAATAATAAGTTATGCCTAATTTATATTTTAAAGTCACATGTAATTTTTTTTAAAAAGTACCATTTTAAAACATAATAAATTTTATTTTTCGTTTACCAAAACAAAATATTTTTACTTATTTTTCAATTATTTTAACTAATTGATTTAGACATTCATAAAAAATCTTATAAATTACTTACTTGGTGATCTTGCAATCTTAAATTATTTACGTTCACACTTGGCCAAAGTGTGATATTGCAATCTTAAATACATAAATGAACTGTCTCCCACAAAAAAAATTCCAAAAGTTTTCCCACCATTACAAAGTTAAAAATTCAAATTCAAAATTCAAATTTAAACATAAATTCAAAAGACAGATGGTCCCCAAATTAAGCTTTTAATTATATTGGACGATTTCCAAAACCATTATTCCTCAAATTAAGCAACGGTCATGAAACCTGAGATCTAATTAATTCCTACGTTGAGTAAACAGTAGATTAGATGCAGCGTTTTGATGATAGATGGTCCCCATTACACCGTCGTTCCAAATTCAAATTTAAATTCAAAAAATGACAATGTAGACAGAAAAGAAAAGAAACAGAAAGAAATAACCCGTTAAGATTTGTTGACATATAAATTTCCAAAACGATATGCTATTAGTTGTTAGTATGTGTTTTTTGAATTATTCAACGAGTCAGATTATAATTTTTGTTTACTCAGTTTTTGTTTGAGTAAAATTGAACTTGTAAAATTAAACTTTTAAAAGACGAACCAAAACATAATCAAAGATTGGATTAATCATTTGATTATTAACATTTATTGCACAACATGTAATACTACAATTTTTGCTTTTAATATTAATTAACGTCGTTATTGATATTGGAAGATATAACTGATTCCTTAGCAGTAGGAGGAGTACTGTTTTTTTCCGCTAGAAGTTTTAAATCAATGTTTAAAAAAACAGTATGAGAGTGCCACACATCAACATATTGGGAATCCATTGCAAAAAACAGCTTTCATGGGGTAGTCCATTACAAAAAACTTCGGTTATGAATATACAATATTAGTTGTCACTTGAACAAAATACATTGTGTAACACCCCGTATATATCTGGTTTGCTATTATGATGTATATTCTATGCGAATACAAATTTAATATGGTTTTCAAAAATAATAATAATAATATGAGAATAAAGATTACCCTTCTCCGTTTTATTATTTTCCTAGTTTATTACCCGTACGATGCACGGGGAAAAAAGAAGTCGATTTGTTTGTCTCGTAAAAGTTAACACAAATTTTAAATAAATTTTAAAAATAAAATTTTCTAGGACACAATTATTTAAAAAGTAATTAAAAGATATAATAGATAAAAGATTTGCAACTTAATATTGAATGGTGTCTATAATAGACTCTAAAAATGTTACATTAGTGACTCCAAAAATCTGAAATAATAAATTCTTTGGAAGAGATTTCAAACATCTGTTTCTCAATTGCTCCCCGCTTTGCAGAAGATGAAGAATCTGAAAGAAGGTTCAGAAAAAAAAAGGAATATCAGAAGGTTTCAGAAAATAATCAAAATTAAAAGGCTAACATGTAGTTTATAAAGGAAAAAATAAATAAATTTCCTAATGCATATAATTTAAAAAGAAGTCGATTAAAGTGTAGACACATGAATGATAAAAAATTTAATGAAAAACATAGTTTTACGATGCAGAACGTGTCTCTTCATTTTTTTAGTCGAAGATGGTTTACCATAAACGTATTTTATTAAACTTCTTTTTGTAATTAAATAAAGGAATAAATATTTCCAAATTTCAAGTAATAAGCGAATTATTGTATATTAATTATTGCAAAAGATTAACTTTAGAAGAAGAAGAAGAAAATAATTAGATTATATTAAATACCATAACGTCAAATAATTAATATTTAACCTCATGTTAAATATTATACAATCATCCACAATTGTTCAATCAAACGTCAAATAAATATCAAGACATTGTATATTTCCTATCTAAAATACTCAAATATATAGTTCAACAACACCTAGAAGAACATTGATGCTACACAACTTCTTCTCCAACAACTCTGTCCATATATAAAACTTTCCTTTCTCCAACAAGGTGTCTTTGACTTCAGTAATAGAACTAATTAACTTTTTTTTATTGGGGTCACTATATTGTATTAATGTTATAAAATATAGAAATAATATATAATAAAATATTATAAACACACAAATAATGGGTAAGTACTTAACTCTTTCTCTATCTTAATATTTTTGTTAGGATGGTTAACTGAACAATTAAAATCTTCTTGCTTGACAGCATCAGATTTTATAATCAACAATGACAATAAAGTGAGGGGGACATCAGCAACATCACATGTTTGACTGTCATCATTATAATAACCCTAACCTTTGAAATTAAAATTTGTGGATTGATTATTGATTTAATCAAGATTATGATGGTCTAATTAGGTTGAGAATCTAATTAGGTGATAATAAGTGGTGAAAATGCAATCTGTATAAGTATAAGGGAAAATTAGTAATTATACAAAAATTGCCTGGAGCTTGAAAATAATGTAGTGTGACATTATTAAATCCTAGTTGTGAATCTTGAATTAAGTAAAAATGTTTAAGTCTTGAATTATAAGAGAAGTTTCAAGAAGGATAAATAATTAATTTGTAGTTTGGATATTTTATAATTTGGCAAAAAAGTAAAAAAAAAGTGGCTTACTAACTAAATGTCTTATAAGCTAAGCTAAGTCTCATTTTCTTCTCCTTCTCCTTGGCTGAACCCTCCATAGCCTTGGAGCTTGGATTTGCAACTTTTTATTTATTCACCAAATCAAAAAACTTTGAACATGAAAAATGTTAGAAATCCTTTGGTAATCATAACCACCTAAGTTTATCTTCAGAGGAGTTGTGAGTGAAGCGAAAACTCACCATATAGGTGGTGGTTTTCATGGTGTCATGTCTAAAAGAGAGGTGGTTTGGTTCTTTTAAAGCTTGAAATTCATTCATTAGGCCATTTTGAAGACTTTTGTGGTAAGAAAATCTTATTTTCATCTTGTTTCATGATGATTTATTTGTGGGTTTTCCTAAAGAAAGTGTTGCTTAAATAAAGATGTTCAAGGAACTTTTGGACTTTGTTGTAGTTGGAAAAAATGATAAAGATTAAAAATAACAGGTGGAAATATGTTCAAAACGTCATTTTGACCACTTTTGGAATTTTCAAAATTCTGACATAGGTGTTGGGTTACTTGTGTTACAAGTAACAAGTATTGGATTATTGTTGATAGTATTTTCTTCACCTGGATATAGGTGTTGATATTGTCTAGTTGTCTTGTGTGATCATCAAGTGAATCTCTTGTTGCAGAGGTAACCTGTGTTGGAAGCTAGCTATTTTGGAAGCTTCAGAGGTAAGCTTTCGGACCTTGAAATTTATCCCCAGGTAATTGTTTCACCAAGCCGTGAAAGGGTGTTGGTTTGTATTGTGTATGTAATTGCAATGATTGGTTGTTTGATGCTTCAATATATGTATGTGTATGCTTTGCGTGGCATAGGATGGTGGTTTCCTATGTCTACGTGTTGCATGACGATGCATAATTCATATTTGGTAGATTCCCTGATTAGTAAGACTATTTTATATCTAAGTATCTTGTGGATGGAAAGAGTACGCCGTAGGGATGTCTCGTGGAGATATTTTACACATTGCATGGATATATATATATATATGCAACATTAATATGTTATTGCTTTTACACTTGAAGTCAACTTTGGGGTGGAGGAATCATCCAAAGACCCTTAATTTACTGAGATATATGTGTATATATATCTCACCCCATGTTTGGGGCACTTATTTTCAGGTACTGATGGTGTAGAAGCATCTGTTGGCAGGAGGCCACTGTAGATTGTCTTTTAATGCATGCTGATGTTGTTGTTATTTTGTGGATATGTATTTTGAGAGCATAGTAGATGTCTATGCCTTTTGGATATGCCTATGTCATATGTTTAGAGAGTATGTATAGGATATCTCATATTATGTATGTATTTCTTTACTTGACGTTATGTTGTACGTTTGGTTTCGTCGTTGAATATATGTTTTGTATGCATATAGTTGATGTAAATGATCCATCGATGGATCGTTGTGTGATTTTTATTTTATGTATAGGCGAAGTTGGTTGATGGATGAATCAATGGATCAGGCCTTGAATCGGCAAGATAAATGTATGTACATGTTATCAAATTGTCAATTAGGTAAGAAAACATTAAGACATAAAAGCAATGAAGTGTTGTCAAAATTTTGTATACTTCTGATTACATATTTTGAAAGGGAATATCTCACTCATTTCTTAACCAAATAAAATGTGTAAGGTATCAAATTAAAGCTTATGGTGTCTAATTTCTTGTCCTAAAAGATGAGATTTTCTGGCACACGCCCAGTTTTTAAAAGAGTGAACATTGCTCAAATTTTCCCTGTGTTGACATCATATTGGTTGAATTTTGTAAAATTAATATCTCCTTTATACCTCAACGAAACGAGGCATATGCATGTCAAATTAAAACCCTAGATGTCTAGTTTAAAATAAAAATGGTACGAAAGAATTATAGGCGGACGAACATCCCTTTGTTTTGAGATTTATGTACAGCCATATGTTCACTGACAACAATTTTAGATAATTAACTTACAACAGACATATCTAGAGTTATACAATTCCTATAGAGGCGTGTAATATGTCGTTGTAAAGATTGAGAAGTCTAGAACAATATACTAAAAGATGATAATTTATGGTCAAGTGGATCAGTTCCATTTTAGGAAAAACCGAGACTGGTTCAGTGTTGATAATCTAAAAGTGTGAAATTGGCTTTGTTGGTTTATGGAAACCACTTAGCATCAATAAATAAGTGTCATATGATATGTAAGTATAGAATTAATTATTTCGCAATGTCACAGTTCTGGTTATTTCAAATACGGTAATGATTTTGATTGGAAACGTCCAAGGTTGAAAAAGAAAATATTTAGCCGTATTTTTAATTGAACCATTGTGATTGTAACTACGCTTCACATCATACATAATATTAACAAACCATGTGTACAACGGAGCGTTACAATCATACTGGTAAGACATTAAAATTGTTTAAAGATACCACAACTCTATCAACAAACTTTTCAAAGAATGGAATAATTTTCGATTAGGATTTTGGATGGAGCAAATAAGAAAAATGTCTCATTTAAATATGGAAAAATAAAACTAAATATGTTGGCTAATCAACCCCTTGATTAGCATCCCATCACTTCCCAATCATATTGGGTAATTTCATTTTTTTTATACAATCAATTCAATTGATTGGTTTTTCTATTTTTAGCCAATCAATTCAATTAATTGATTTCCGTAATTTGAGTAAATCAATTTAATTAATGTTTCCTTAATTTTTTCCATTGTCATCAAATTTAATTTCATGATTATATTTAAGTTCAAATTTTAAATTCGAGATTCAAAATTAAAATTCAAATTAATTTTATTAATTTAATATTTAAATTAATTGAGTTGCATTATGAATCAAATCCCACATAGCCTACGACACATATAATATAAGGAGAAGGATATTGTGACAATCAAGTTGTGTTACTACCAAGTGACTACCAATCAATTTCACCGTTAGATCGATTATGTTGATCCAACGGTTATATTTATTTCCATCTTTGTATGGTCATGATTCCCCATATTTAAAGTGAAAGTATTAAATATGGGAAATCATAACCATACAAAGGTGAAAATAAATATAAAGTATTAAATTTGGGGAATAACATCTATACGAAGATCTATATAAATATAACCGTTGGATCAATATAATCGATCTAACGGTAAGATTGATTGGTAGTCACTTGGTAGTAACACAACTTGGTTGTCACAATATCCTTCCCCGTATAATTTTTTAAAAAAACTTGCTTAATATGAAAAGTTTATACTTTTTTAAAAGAATCAAAATTATTGAATAAATTACAATGACAAAACTTTCTACAGAATAATTTTAAATTATAATATAGTATAGATTAACTGCCAAAATCCATTTCTCATACAAAGTCCTTTTATGGCAGTTGCATATCCAATTAAACAAAGACAAAAAGGAAGGGACTTCTTTGTTGTTATCGAAAACAAGCCAATAGTATCACGCCAAGTCACATAGACAAGGACACCAGGGAAAGTAGGGTACACTGGATCCTAGCTTTTGTCCAAATTTAACATGTAACGTAATGTAAGATGAATTTGGGTTGAATTTCCAGAGAATTTGACCCCCAAAAAAAAGGGGTTAAGTTATTACACGAAGCGTTTTGTCGTACTCAATTTTAAAGAATCACCACGTCACACAGTGAAAATCGAGGAACTTGCGAATGTACATATATTTCCAAAGATTTTTGCAGAATGACGATCGAGTCCCTGCATTGTGACGTGGCATGATGTGATTGGTAAATAAAAAAAGGCACAAAGGTGCTGTGGAAGAATAATCAAACTGTAACTCTCAACTCAAGTGCGCTTAGCCTTTTTTTATGTTTTTCAATTTTCATTTTTATTGGTCTGACGATTTTATCAAAACAAAAAATAATAAAAGAATACGTACTAATTAATTAAAAAAATTTAAGTGTCTTTTTTTTCTTGCAATTTTTTTTTTTCAAATAGCATAAGGAATGGAGAAATAAGAAGAAGCTTTTCTTTTCTGATTCCTATTTTCTCGTCGAACTATATTTTCTCTCTCCCACTCCCAATTTTCTTGGTATTCAAACACCCTTTGTCTGAAGCTCCCTTCAGCTACTTTGCTCCCCGTTGAGATCTCTCTTTCTCTCTCTGTCTCTCTTTCTCTGTGATGGGGTTTTCTTGTGCAATGAACAAGAGCCGGTAAGTTTCACTTCCATCGAAGCTCAGATCACGTTCAAGTTTTGCTTTTGAATCTATATTTCACGTTCAGATGGTTTCATTGTTAAACACTAACACCGTTTTTACACTAATTCTGATATTGTGCTGTCAGAGAGAAAAAATTTTTGAGTCAGCGTGTGTTTTTTTTCTTTCTCACCTTTTTTTTTTTTTTTTTTTTTGAGATGATGATAGTAATTGGAGCAATGTAAATTTGGGTTATTGTTGTTATTGTTTTTTTTTGTTCCTCCTTCCTAAATAGTAACCCAATTTTTTTTTTTTTTTTTTTTTGTGAGATATTGTGAAAGAAAATGAGTGCCAGAGATGTGATAAAGTTCATCATTAGTTTGATCTTCAAATTGTTTTATGGTCAATGAGCATTTGAGACCAGTGCATACCCTATTGGCTCAATCGCTGTCTTTTTTGACTTTGTCTTGGATTACATAATCTTGGACTTTTTCTTGGTTAATTAAGCTTATTTTGCCATGTGCTGAAAAAGACAAGGGAGCCCTTGAAATTAGTTTTGTTTGGAATGATGCTCTTCTGTTGTTGATGGCCTTCTGGAAATCTGGATTTTTTATAGCGAACATATTCTGTTAAGTTCATGGGTCGATCACAGTTTGATTTCCTTGTTCCTGGGTTGATGAATAGGTTTGTTTTGTTTCTAATGTCCTTTAACGTCTCTTTCTTTTATCTTTATTGTTTTGGTGAGTGTTTTAAATTGGAAAACGATTCTTCAGTTTTAGTCTTTCTACTTTAGAGGTTCAATTAGATGAATAGTCACCTGCAAATCTCATGGAAACATCATATGTTTGAAGGTTCAATAACTGTTTGTGGTATGGCTGTTTATGCATTTGAATGCTTGGTTATTCTTCTTCTTATTTCATAGAGTTGAATAAATGTGCCTGTGAAGGCTAGGTTTAATGGGTTTGTGATTTTTTCCTCAGCTAAACCTGCTGCTAATGAAAGCATTTGGAGAAGTTAAAGCCATCACCGTCTCCGACTCTATCTCCTATTTTGTTAAGCACATCTCAACCCAGAAGCCACATGATGAACCACTTGACCGTTGATACTGAATATTCTTTTGTGAGCTTGCTTGAGCTTGCAGCCAATAATGATGTTGAAGGTTTCAAACGAATGATTGAACGGGATCCTTCCTGTGTAGATGAGATTGGGCTATGGTACAGTCGTCCGAAGGGATCAAAGCAGATTGTCAATGAGCACAGAACTCCTTTGATGGTTGCTGCTACTTATGGTAGCATTGATGTTATGAAACTGATTCTTTCACTATCCGATTATCATGTTAATAAACCTTGTGGCCTTGACAAGTGCACTGCCCTTCATTGTGCGGCATCAGGTGGGGCTGTAAATGCTGTTGATGTTGTTAAACTGCTTCTAGCAGAGGGGGCTGATCCAAATTCTGTGGATGGCAATGGTCATCGTCCAGTTGATGTTATTGTTGTTCCTCCTAAGCTTGACTTTGTGAAAAGCAGTCTTGAAGAACTTCTTCAAACCAAGGATTCCACTGCAGGGTGTGGTCTTAGGGTGATCACAGACCCATCAAACACATATTCCCCACCTTTATCAGCTTCACCAGAGAATGGGTCTCCTTCTGCACCCGATCTCCAATTGAAGTCAAAGCTAAATGATGTCCCTTTTTCTTCTGCATCAGAGAAAAAAGAGTATCCTGTTGATCCATCTCTTCCAGACATCAAGAATAGCATATATTCAACTGATGAATTCCGAATGTATTCTTTCAAGATTCGACCTTGTTCACGTGCTTATTCACATGATTGGACTGAATGTCCTTTTGTTCATCCAGGGGAGAATGCTCGAAGAAGGGACCCAAGAAAGTACCATTACAGCTGTGTCCCTTGTCCTGATTTTCGAAAGGGTGCTTGCCGGCGTGGAGATATGTGTGACTATGCTCATGGAGTTTTTGAGTGCTGGCTGCATCCAGCACAATATCGAACTCGCCTTTGCAAGGATGGGACTAGTTGCTCCAGAAGAGTTTGCTTTTTTGCCCACACTGCCGAGGAGCTTCGGCCATTATATGTTTCAACTGGTTCTGCTGTTCCATCTCCTCGCTCAAGCACATCTGCAATGGATTTTGCTGCAGCCATGAGCCTGTTACCTGGCTCTCCTTCGGCTATGTCTGTCATGTCTCCTTCACCATTCACTCCACCTATGTCACCCTCTGCCAATGGCATGTCATACTCTTCTGTTGCATGGCCCCAACCAAATGTCCCAGCCTTGCATCTTCCTGGGAGTAATCTTCATTCCAGTCGTTTGAGATCTTCATTCAATGCCAGAGATATTCCTGGGGATAACTTCGACTTGTTGCATGACTTTGATGTTCAGCGGCAACAGCACTTTAATGAGTTATCTTGCCTCTCTCAACAGCCTATGAATTCTAATACCATCAATCGCTCTGGTCGCATGAAAACCCTGACCCCTTCAAATCTTGATGATCTCTTTTCTGCTGAGAGTTCTTCTCCTCGGTTTGCTGATCCAGCATTGGCTTCAGCTGTTTTTTCTCCAACACACAAATCAGCCGTCCTTAATCAATTTCAGCAGCAGCAAAGCTTGCTGTCACCCGTGAATACAAACTTTTCTTCTCAAAATGTTGATCATCCTTTATTTCAAGCCTCTTTTGGGGTTCAACCATCAGGAAGGATGTCTCCACGAAATGTGGAACCTATTTCTCCAATGAGTTCTAGGATTTCTATGCTAGCTCAACGTGAGAAGCAGCAACAATTTCGTAGCCTTAGCTCCCGGGAACTTGGCTCTGCTGCTGCTGGGTCTACAATCAATTCTTTGTCAGAATGGGGATCCTCCGATGGTACGTTGGATTGGGCTGTCAGTGCTGATGAATTAGGTAAGCTACGTAGATCATCTTCATTTGAGCTTGGCAATAATGGTGAGGAGCCTGATTTATCATGGGTCCAGTCCCTTGTTAAAGAATCCCCTACTGAGATGAAGGAGAAGTTGGCAACCACTGTCCCAAGTGCTGTAGAAGCTGGATCCTCCATTCAGGGATCAAATATAAGCACACAAATGGATTCTGTTGATCACGCTGTATTAGGATCATGGCTTGAACAACTGCAGCTTGATAATGTTGTGGCTCAGCAAAATTAGAATGAGTTTTGTTGACCCTGAGGTAGTTAACCGAAAAAGTTTCAGTATATACTACATGCTCTTTTGAAGTTTAGTTGGTGTTGATGGAAGAAGGTAAGTGTAACCTTGAAAGGAAAGCAAGAAGAGGAAATTCATTTTCAAAGTAACTAAGGAAGGTCAGAAATCTTCCGGGTGGCATTCAAACGTCTACTCCCAGTTTAGGGTATTTTTGGCTGCCAATCTTTTCAAATTTTAGGTTTACATTCGTGTCATTTTTTTCTTCCATAATGAGTAAGTGCTTTATCTAAATGAAGCCCTGTCTAGAAGTTTGGTCCAATTTTTTTATTAATCTTTTCTACCTTTTTATTTTTGGGTAGAAAAAGAAATTACAGGGTTATTGGAGTTAATTTCCTTGAGACTCCGTGTTGGTCCAATTTTGGTGATGAAAATACGGCATGCTTGGATCTGATATTTCTCATGTCATTTGGAATAAATAATATTGGATGCCATGAAGTGGGTAATTTTGAGAGATTGGAATATTGATACTTCCGTTATGCAACATTCAATCAAAGTTTATTTGCTATAGTATTCTATTACCCTTTATTTTTTTTTTAAGAAATTCAAGTTGATCCCTCTATAACCTTAGAATAGTTTTTGATTGGCAAAATTACCTAAATTGTTATGATATCCAAATCCAATTTAAGGATTTGGTACCGTATACATAGCGATAGATTCTCTCGTCTCTATATTATATAGATGAGGCACTGTGTTAACTATTTATTGAATGACGTTGGGGTTCTTGATTGGTGCTTGCTGCTTACCTAGTCACTTCAATACACGTGTTGATCCATTGCAGCAATGGATGGGTCTGGTAAGGTTTCAATATATGGTAATAAAGAAATTTATTGCCATTTTTGTTAATTATTGTTCCGTATAAGAGGTGAAGAATCTCATTTGTTTTACAAAGATTTATATACTTGACTCATTTAATTTCACAAATTATAAACAGACCGTTTCAAGCTCCCAACATCGCGAACGATGTCGTTTTTCAAGTGGGAGGGAATGTGGCGGGTCATTCTTCACAAGCTGTCCAAAAGAGTGTTAGGCCCACTAGGTTGAAGGGCAAGCCCAAACGCTTAGAAGATTATCAATTGTAAACACAGGGTGCTTGGGCCAGTTAGGCAATTACACTACCAATTATAATTCTTTTATTTTAGTGCTTTGATAATTAGAAAAAATGGTTGTTATTAAGTAGTCGAATGATGAATCTTGTGAGGTATCGGACCTTGATGCTTAAAGAGAGGGATTCACACACGGTGTTAAGAGAGAAAATAGAAATAGAAGAAAGAGATTGAATGAAATATTATTGTATTGATTGATCACAAAGGATACATGAGTGCTGCTATATATAGCAGTTGGGAAAAGTAAAATAACAGAAAATAACAGACTTGTATAACAGAACAATTTTATCTATCATCCCCCCTCAAACTCAGTGGCAATGGAAAGACTCTGAGTTTGTTTCTAAAAGACAGAAAAGTGGTAGCGAAAATAGGCTAGGTGAGGAGGTCTGCAATTTGTTCTGTTCCAGGGATGTGTTGAACAAAGACTTGCTTTTGAATTACCCGATCCCGTACAAAATAGAGATCTAGTTCGAAGTGTTTTGTATGACTATGGAGAATTGGATTTTCTGCTAACATAACAGTGCTGGCATTGTCACAAAAAACTGTTGGAAGAGCAGTGCATGAAATGTGAAGCTCATAAAGGAGTGAATGTAGCTATGTGATTTCTGCCAAGGTAGAGGCTAAGCTGCGAAACTCAGCTTCTGTGCTGGATCGAGATACAGCATGTTGCTTTTTGCTTGACATGATATAAGATTTGAACCAAGATATACACAGAAACCACTAGTAGATTTTCGATCATCAATATCGAACCCCCAATCAGAATCACAGAAAGCAAGTAACCAAAGGTCCTTGGATTGGTGAAAGATAAGACCATGTGTTCTGGTTCCAGCTAAGTATCTTAGTATGCGTTTGACAGCTTTCCAATGAGTTTCGAGAGGTTTATGCATGAACTGGCTTACTTTGTTGACAACATATGAAAGATCGGGTCTAGTGATAGTGGCATATTGTAATCCACCAACAATAGATCGATACAAAGTAGGATCTGAGAAGGCAGTGTCACCTTCCATTGATAATTTCTGACCTGTAAGCATTGGAGTAGGCATGGATTTCGCAGAATTCATATTTGCCTTTTCTAAAAGATCAGTAATGTATTTAGTTTGGCTAAGGTGAATAGTTGTAGGAGAGGTGTAGACTGCTTCTAGTCCAAGAAAATAGTGAAGTTGTCCTAGATCTTTGAGAGAAAAAATACTGTTAAGTTGAGATATAAGAGATGAGATTTCAGATGAGTTGTTGCCAGTAATCAATATGTCATCAACATACACAAGGATGTAGGAGGTAGTTGTGGAAGTAAATCGGGTGAATAATGAAGGATCAGATTTGGTACTATTGAAACCAAATTTTTGTAATGTAAGGTTGAGAGTATTAAACCATGCACGAGGAGCCTGTTTGAGGCCATAAAGGGATTTGTTCAGCTTGCATACAAGATGAGGATTGTGGCTAGGAAATCCATCAGGTTGATGCATGAAGACATCTTCATGTAAAGTACCACAAAGAAAAGCATTGTTAAAATCAAACTGTCTTATGATCCAGCCATTTGTAAGGGCAATGGAGAGTATGAGTCGAATTGTAGAGGGCTTGATGACAGGTTGAAAACTTCACTGAAGTCAAAACCTTCCTTTTGTTGAAAACCCTTTGCAACAAGGTGAGCCTTGTATTTTTGAATTGTGCCATTTGGTTGTCTTTTGATGCGAAAAATCCACTTGCAACCAATAGGTTTGATGTTGGGTGGAGGAGTAACAAGAGTCCAAGTTCCATTTTTGATGAGGGCCTGAAATTCTTCAGCCATAGCTTGCTTCCAATGAGGACAATTTAAAGCTTGAGACACATTCTTAGGTTCAGAATTTTGAAGTTCTGATGATGAGTCGAGGAATGCAGTGGCATATGTCTTGGGTTTGTGGATTCCAGACTTGCTTCTGGTTTGCATAGGGTGAGAATTAAGAGGAGAAGAATTCTGAATAGAGAGAGAAGTAGAACTATCAACAGTTGTGGTAGTAGAAATGTGATGTGAGGACTGATGTGCAGAACCTGAAGGAGAAAAACTAGACAAAACATTAGTAGCATCTGGTGATATGGTGGGTGATGATGGACAGGATGTATTAGTGACAGCTGGTAAAAACTGAGGTTTAGTATGCTTAGAGATGCAAGGTATTTTAGGAAGAGAAGAATGAGGAGATGTACAAAATGTGGTAGCAGTAGTGTTAAGAAATAAAACTGAATAGGGAAAAATCAATTTCATCAAAAATAACATCTCTAGAAATATAAATCTTTCCTGTGGGGGAGAGGCATTTGTAACCTTTTTGATTGATTGCATATCATAAAAACAGACATTTGTGAGATCTGAAATCAAGTTTATGTTTGTTATATGGTCTAAGTAAAGGAAAACATGCACAGCCAAAAACTTTCATAAACTTGTAATCAGGTTTGTTATGATAAATCAATTCAAAAGGTGATTTAAAATTTGTAACAGGAGATGGCAACCGATTTATGAGATAAGTAGCAGTCGAAAAAGCATCATCCCAAAATGAAAAAGGAAGTTTGGCATTAGCCAAGAGTGCTAGACCAACTTCTATGATATGTCTATGTTTTCTTTCAACTCTACCATTCTTTTGATGAGAGTAAGGACATGTGAGTCTATGAGTGATGCCATAAGTTTGCAGAAAGTGAATAAAAGCATGAGATAAGTATTCTTTTCCATTGTCAGTTTGAATTGATTTGATTTTTAAACCAGTGAGAGTTTCAATCATAGATTTATATTGTAAAAAGGCTTGAAAAACTTGAGACTTATTTTGCAAGAGATAAATGCAACTGTATCGAGTAAAAGCATCCACAAATAAAATATAATATCTGCTTCCAGAGGTTCTAGAAATTGGAGCTGGTCCCCATACATCCGAAAAGATGAGGTCAAGAGGAGCAGCATAAGAAGTGGTAGAAGTAAAGTGAGGTAATTGATGAATTTTGCCTAAACAATAGGCTTCACAAACAAAATTAGTCATTGTGGTTTTATTATCAAAAACAGGAAGATTACATTGTTGTAATACAAATGTAACAATTTTGGAGCTAGCATGGCCTAATCTTTTGTGCCATAGATCAAAAGAAACATGTTTAGAATACAAAGCTATAGGGGGTGTAGGAACAGATGAGCATTTATTAACTAATACATTCGAAAATTGATAGAGACCATCTTTAAGCTTGCCTTTGAGGACAATGTCTTTAGTGACCTGAGATTTTACAAGGCAATAATCAGGAAAAAAATTCAAAATATACTTTGTTATCTCTAGCAAATTGAGACACACTAATTAAATTTTTGGTTATGGAAGGTACATGTAACAGATTATCAAGTTTAAAAAGAAAAGGAGATGCAGATGAGGTTAAAAATGAATTGCCAACATGTTGAATATGCATACCTGCACCATTTCCAATATGAACTTGCTCAGAGCCATTATACTCAGAGCTGGAAGAGAGATTACCAAGATCATTGGTGAGGTGATGAGTGGTTCTAGAATCTGGATACCAAGAGCTGTCAGTGAGTGATGCAGGTCCTGCCATATATGCCTTGGGGTTGTGAAATGAAGGAGGTGGAGGTGGAGGAGGTTGGTGATTTTGAGTATTTTGTGATGATGGTTGGAAGTTGGAATCAAATCTGTAAAAACATTTCAAGGCAGGGTGTCCTATCCTTCCACAGATTTGGCATTGCAACCGATTTTGATTCCAAGAATCCCAAGGTTGACCTTGTGATCTACCACCTCTAAAGCCGCGGCCTCCTCTGCCTCTTCTTCCTCCAAAGGATCTGCCTTCTTTATTGTTGAATCTGTTTTCCGGATGTACATTAGTTTGTGTGACATTTGCCTGAATGGGAACAAGATCAGTCTTCTTGAATTTTTCGAGCATTTCTTCTTGAGCAAGAAGAAAAGCTTCCAACTCAATTATGGAAAAGGGTGGGGATCTTGACATTGCAGAAGTGATTAATGGAGTGTACTCTTCACTCAGCCCATCAAGAATAGCTTCTGAATATTCTGCATCAGTTAATGGTGAACCTACAGCTCCCAAAGAATCAATGATCTTCTTGATTTGAAGAAGATATTCTGATGCTGGTCCTTTCTTCTTGATGGTTTTCAATTGGTTTTTCAATTGTTTAACTTTTGCCTGTGTATGGGAAGCAAAGTACACTTGCAGCCTTGTCCAGATTTCATGGGAAAATTTTCATCCTACCATTCTGTTCTTGAACGATATATTCATGGAAGAGAGCAGCCAGGACACAAGAAGATGATCTTGCTGATGCCAGGTTGCATAGTTTTCTGATTCTTTTCCGCTTTCTTTATCTTCTTGAGTTATAAAACGAGTGAGGATCTTTTCTTCGTTGAGATGATCCTGCAGATTGTGCCCATGGATTGAAGCAAGAGCCAGTTGCTCCAAGGAAGAAAGCTGTCTTCATCAAGTTTGTCTGCAATTGGATTTGAGAAAGATTTCATAATGAGCTTTACTGACTTTGCATTTTCGTTGCTTGTAGAGGATCTTGGTGATGATTGAGGAGAATCCATGGATCGTTTCTAGCTCTAATACCATGTGAGGTATCAGACCTTGATGCTTAAAGAGAGGGATTCACACACGGTGTGAAGAGAGAAAATAGAAATAGAAGAAAGAGATTGAATGAAATATTATTGTATTGATTGATCACAAAGGATACATGAGTGCTGCTATATATAGCAGTTGGGAAAAGTAAAATAACAAAAAATAACAGACTTGTATAACAGAAACAGTTTTATCTATCATTATCTATCAAATCTGAAATGAGATGAAAGTTTGAATTCAATTCTTTCTCTTAATTTCTTCTTCCTCGACCTTCTACCCAAGTTTTCACTACAGTTGTTGGAGTTGAATTCCTTGAGACTTCTTATTGGTCTGGTTTTGGGGATGAAAATACGTCATGCTTCTTGGATATGATATTTCTCATACAATTTGGAATAAATGATAGATTAACAGTGGATGCATGGAATGGGTAAATTAGTGACATCAGAAGATTGATAACGGACCTTTAGGGGTTAGATAATTGCCACATCACTCGATTCATGATTAATTTCATATCTATGTCAGTTCCTTTCTCTGCTTGAGTCGTGAGAATATTTAGGGGACCAACTTACCCTAAAAGAGTAATTTGGTTCATTGAATAAAAAATAAATTTTTTTGATACTTTGGTTATATAACACTCAATTAAAGTTTATTAATTTCTTTAATTTATTTATTTTTTAATTTCTAAGTTGATAACTCAATCTCGTTATTACAATTTTTGATTGGCATAAATACTTGAACTATTGTCATATCCAAACTGATCTGACTGGTCCAAAATAGGATAAGCCAAATCACACACGGTTGAAGGTTGAAGACTTTGTGCCTTAGAATTATAACAAGTTGGCTTGAATCTATAGAGGAATGAGCTTCTCCTTGTATTGGCAATTTTGTGATTCTAGCGCAATGGAAGTGACTGTGAGATACCTGCAAAGACACTCTGACGCTCAAGTCAGTTTCAATGCTAGTATATGTTGTAGCTAATTGGAATTATATGAGCGTACCTAGGTTTGTTCCTTTCGTATTTATAGTAAGCTTTGTGCTACCTTTTGTAGGCAGCATACCTTCTTATAGGTTGTTGTGGGTTGCTACATCTCTCTCTGTTTCAGTTGGTGCCTTTCTAGATATTTCCTTTGTGAACAAGTCTATACAATAGATTGTCTTAGAGTAATGGCAAACTGGAGCTGTCTTACCTGCGTTGGACCTTATGCACGGTGGACCTCAACTCATCACTATGACTTTCCTTAGTTTTTAAGTTATATAAGGCGACTTTACATGATAGTCTGCGCAATGCTTAGTATATGCATTTTGTACAATGGGATCATTGCGCCTTCCTGGGCTCTTTATGGGCTTTTAACCTTATGGTCCTATTGTTATCCAGATCACAAACCAAATCCAATCTAAGGGTGTAATAGTGAGGTGTGCATGGATTCCAAGTATATTAATAAATTCACATGGATTCTCTTTGGCTATGTTTTGGAGTTGCTTTTTAGAGGGAAAGAAAAGGAAACAAAAGGTTTTGGTGTTACCTTCCCTTGTTTGTGAGTTTAGAAAAGTTGAGGGGAGGAAATCAAGAATTTTCACAAAATCCTCTAAAGCCCTATTTATTCTTAAAAATAAAGTTCCCCAATATAGGGGAGTTATAAGAGAAAATATTCTAATTGTTTATTTACCCTCATTACAATCAAAAACATTCTCTTTCCAATGACCTATTGAGAAAAACATTAAGAATTCTCCGTTAGTGTCTCCGAGCAGCCACCAGCATTGCCACCATGACTACAGCAGCGATCGCAGTTGCTAGTCATTTGAGAGCCGCCATGGAAGAAGATTCTAGAAGTTATCGCCAAGACCACAGTGCGAAACTGTGAATTCAAGTTTTCTTATGTTAACTTCTGTCATTCATTCCATTGAAGATAGCCTATGTCTTTTGTAACACCCCGTGTGCACCCGGTGTATTGAACATATATATGGTAATAAGCGCAGCTTAATAAATGCGAAAGCTAACATTTCCAATTATGATTCGTTCATATTAACTTAGTAAATCTTTTTCAAAAACTGCCTGTATGTAAATTGCAATAAATAACTAAACTGTATAACCTCATAATATAAATAATGTATCAAGTCATGGAACTACAACACGTAGATCATACATGTCTTGATACAATAATACAACTCCAATATGAATAACACAACTTATTCAGATGTGGCAGGGACAACTATAATAACCCTAATTACATGACTTTTAAATTATAGGGTTATGATGAAGACCTTATGGTCATAAATAGAATGAGAATAAAATTCTAAGAATTTTGATACCCATATTGAGGGTATTTTGCACAGGTGAATTTTCATCTATTAATTTTGACTGCTGACGCAGTAACAGTCAGCAGAATAGCTCCAAATTAGCAAATTATAGTTAGAGAGATAATCTAATGATATAAAAATCAAGAATGAGATTAGGATATGATTTGATGAAGATTGATACCCATATTGGGGTATTTTTAAAAAGTCACTTCTACCGGCTATTTTGTACTGCTGTAGAAGCAGCTGGTAAATTTCGAAACGGGAAAAAGATGAGAAAATGGAAATAAAGACCAATATATGCCTAACAAGTCATAATTAGACCAATAATGTTAAAGTTAAGAAGATTATGAAATCTGGGTACAATTAAGAACACAGGTAAATACTACAGTGCAATTAAACAACTGTTAGTAGATCTGTGATCTACTAATCAAATTTTTAAGTTATAAACATGATAATTAGACAAAATTAATGTTACTTACTTAAAGTTAGAGTCTTGGGTGTTTCCGGCTAGAAATTTGATAACCGTTCAGAGAAAAATTACACCGGGTGTCACTAAATGACAGAAAGTCACTTAATGACATGACAAAAACTCTAAAAACATAAGGAGACCCTTCCCATTCCCTTCCCATCAGCAGCCCACTTCACTCTCTCTACCTTGGAGGTTTTCAAATTTTCTCCACCTTCTCTCTAAGATTCCACCATCTAAACTTCATCAAAATCCAAAACACTCTTCACCAAAGTTGTTCCCCTCATCATCCTATTCAAGAATATCCTATTTTTATTTTGAAAAACTAAATTTTCATGATGGAAATCTTCCTATGCAGCAGCGATTTTGGAGCTTTTTCATGCCATGGAGATGTTATTTTGAGTTCTCTTGGAAGAACACTCTTTGGTGCTTGTTTCCTTGAGTTTTAGTGTAAGACTCTTGAATCTTTTCCTAAAAAATTCCCACCTTTGAGTTGTGCTCTTGAGTTCTAAGTTTGAGTCTTTGTTAAAGGTGTGTTCTTGGTGGGAAGGATGCCTCTTTGTTTGAGAAAAGTGGAAGCTTAAAGCCTTGGAGCTAACTTGAAGAAGTAAGCATGGTTACTTGGAAAAATGGTGACCAAAACTCTCCCACACCCACCTATATGATTTGGCCAACATGCTTTCTTTATGGGATTGATGTTGTAATTTGATAAAAATGAGTTCTTGATGTTGGAAAGTGTGGAGAATCATGAGTTGAACCAAGGATAATGTTAAAAATGCAACCTTTAAGCTTAAGAACACGAATCTTGCTTAAGGATGAAATTTAAACCCTAATAACACTATTATATCAAATCTGTCCCCTTAAGTATATGAGGGTTTAGTTGTGTTAAAAATAAAGAAATGATGAATTAGTGGATTAATTAAGGGTAGAGATTAATTAGCTAAAGAAAGGATTAAGAAATAAGCTTAAAAACCCTAATTAGCACACTAATAATTTGGCCATGTATGCTTAAGATAGGGTCACTATGTTAAAATTAATATTAAGACCTAATTAGGACATTAATTTAGTGGTTAAGTGAAGTGGATTATGCATAATACACTAATTAATGATTAAACTCTAAAATTAGACTTAAGTAGGGTTTAGGTGCACTAATCAAGTAATTAGTGAACTTTAAATATCATGACATAATGTGACTAAGGGGATTTCATAAAGTGATTTAATAATAGAAAAATCCAAGAATTAAAGTGAATTAGGATTTATAATCAAAAGTAATTAAAGTTTGTTAAGCAAACACATTTAGGGCTAAATAACCAGTTTTTAGGAGAAATTGGGGAGAGCATATCTCCCTCTACAGAGGTCATATATGGATGTTCCTTATATCATTTTGAAGCTTGAAATGTTAGCTATATGGTGTCTAAATTTGGTACCAATTGAAGATGTATAGCATTCTATAAGTTCGCTTGTGTGAGGACTGCCCTGGGAGGCCATGTGCAGGGGTTGTACATTGCTGCAACTTCCACGAATTTGTTCTCCCTCTGTTCTTACTCAAATTAGGCTCATAATATATCGAATCTGCATAAAAATATGAGAGCAATTGGCTTAGTATATTTCTAGAATCACATAAATGGTAAAAGTTGTTTTGGGCTCTGCTCAGAGTTGGAAAACAGCGTTGCTTGTCCAACTTCAAATGGTGATAGCCAGAGCTAGAAAACTCCAAATGAGGCATGTGATACCTTTTTGGAAATTTAATTGAGTCTATATTAACATACTAGAAGACGAGAATTTTATAATATGTGAGTTGCGCTCAGTGACTAGAAAACAGAAGCATGTACAGTTATGGAAAAACCGAAAAAGTGATATTTAAGCTAAGTGGTCTTATGGGAACCCTTAGTAACTTATAACAATCATATATATGGCTTGGATGAGTTGAAAATAATCTAAGTTACCTAAGTGAGCCTTTCATGTGATTCTAAGCTATGTAAGTAATTAAAGATTTAGGTGACTTGTAATAATGCACTAAAATACGTAATTATGTAATAATTGGTCTAGACTTGTAATGAGCATATAATTGGCATATGAGTATGAAAAGTGGAATCATTAAATGATTAAGTCGTGGATATGACTTGATTAATTAATATGTAATTAATGATGTGAATGGTTCCTACTCTAGGTGTGCCTTGAGAACCGTGCACTTGAGGATTTTGTTGGAGCATACGTATTATATTGGAGTGTGGGCTTGTGCTATGCTCCCTGAGGTAAGCTCCTAGTTCTAGTTGACTCCTCTCTCTTGTGGCCCCACCATGATGGTGGGTATTCTGGTTGTATTGTATGAGAGTATATGGTATGATGTATATGTGCATTCATTCACATTTATATAGATGTTATATGATCTTGATGTTATAATGATGCACTGATGATATATGTTATGAGGATCCTGGCCAGTGATTATGGTATGTAGGCTGCCTATGACTTGACTCTGGGGGCTGTATCATACAGAGGTTGTGTTGACTGTCTATGGCTTGACCCTGGAAGTCACACAGGTGTAACTGTCTATGGCTTGACCCTAGAAGTTACACAGGTGTAACTGTCTATGGCTTTGACCCTGGGGTTACACAAGGATGATATGATGATGCTATATTTATGCTGTATGTTTGTATTATATGCTTTATATCTAACTTGTCATGCAGGAAGTGGGCTCAGGGGATTAGAGGATCCTATATGAACCTTGAGCTTACTGAGATGTTGTTAACTCACCCCGTTTAGGGATATCATTTCAGGTACCCAGAGCAGTGGTGATGCCTCTAGGGGCAAGGCCCCGCATTGAAGTAGTTGATGATGCAGCTAATTATGTTATATTATGTTGAGGCTTTATATCGCATGTAGATTCGTTAACATGCTTAATTATTGTATTGAGATTATGTTATGGATTTATTTAGGCTCATGATTGTATCCTTGGAGCCATGGAGTATTTACTGATGTTATGTTTTAGAATTAATATAGACTTGATGTATGCAATCAGTTAAATTGGGCATGGAGCCGTATTGTTTGTTGATGGGACGTAAATTCGTTCTCATCTAAGCCCATTTTGATGGCAAAATACCATATGTTCCCTCACCTGATGAGCAACTTCAGTATGAAAATCACTTGTTTTACACATTTGTGACAAAAACACAATGGGAGAACGGATGGTAACGTATTCCTTTAAAATATATTAAAAGGGGAACGGACTGAGACGCATTTAATGCACCTGCTCCATTCATTTAATGCTTCTGTACACGTTGCAGGTAACGTAGAGTTAAAGACTTCTAAAAAGCAAGGCGGTGCACCAACTGAGCGCTGGAAACGTGAAGAGCAGAGAATCAAGAGTTCTCATTGGCTGAAAACAGAAGCAAAACATGGGAAGGCCTGCAAACAACGACTAATCATCACCAAACCCTGTTCCATTCAGCAATTAACGCAAGCTTCCATACTCTACTGCCACCGTCCCATCCCCTCATTAAAGCAACAAGCTCCAAGGGAATTATAGTCTTGCCATTCCTCTTCTAGCTATAAATAGGACCTCCCTCACACAAAAACATCATCTGATTCTAAAGGGATTAAAGTCCAGAAGGAAGAAGATCACCAGTAGTAGTAGTAGTTAGTAACTTAGTTTAATTTTCGGTTGTAACTATAGTTAAGCGACAACCCCTCTTCCCTTCTCTGTAAACAACCATCAAGACTCCTCACGAGCAAATACCCATCTTTCTCCATTTTCTGTTTCTTTTTGTAAACTGTCGTTTAAATTAATAAAGTGTTTTTCTCTTCCTTCCAATCATTATCTCTTGACTGAATCTCGGGTCTATGTGATCTCAGTTGAGAATAATTATGTTTAAACTATCAGCCATGAGCTGAACTATCTGTGGAACGGGTAAACTATGAAACTCTTAAAGAACTCTTTTCAAAACTCTTGTCCGAAGCTTTTTGTATTTCTTTGGCTAAGTAAGCTATATTCATTGTACGCCAATAGAAATTGGGTACATACTGAGAAAGGAACTTCCATAAGGAAGGGATTTCAGACAGCTTAGCCATTGGGGGAAGGTAGATGTCATGGAAAAAATGTTACTGGCCACCTTAGGAATAAGGGGCCAACTCGTCCATTTTAAGGTTCTTAACTAAGTACTCGTTGCAGTCAAGGGAGCCATAAGAATATGAAAACTTGTGAGCCATCTAGACCATGAGCTGAGAAATCAGAGTTGGCAGGCAAAGAAACTGGGACAAAGGCAAAAGGTGCTAAGTCTTGAGCAGAGAAAACAGCCCCTTTAAGAGTGAAGCAGTGAATCCGTTCCTTCTGTTAAACTGTTTTAACCACCACCCTATTGTCTCTTGATTATAGTTATTTCTGTTTTAGTAGTTTTATTTTATTTCGTTTAGTACGTATAAAAACTCCAATGATTGTTATCTCACCTTCTTCTAAACAGGAAGGATCACATACATAACGCAGCGAGCAACTGTTTGCCATCAGATTGAACCTACTGTTCCTGAGGAACGTTGTCAAGACAGTAGGGAACGTTTGACCCGACAGTTCATTTGCTAACTTTTCTTCACATTTTCACTCTTTATAAACAGTGATAAAATAATAATTAGCACTCTATCCTCGTGGGAACGATAATTTGGGCATTAATACTCCCTTTTTTACTTGATGCGTGCACTTGCGCACTTGGGTTGGAACTAAGGGACGAATCTGTGTTCTGCAAGAACAGAAGAACATCCCCTATCAGAACTTATATTTTTCCACCATCAGCAAACCACCCAACAAGTTTTTGGCGCCATTGCCGGGGATAGAAACACTAACTGTTGTTCTTATCATTGTTTTTTAATACATATACTGTATATCTGCCTTTACTTTTATATTTTTTTTCTCTTTATCACTGAATCTGCTGTGCATATATATATATACCTTGTGTTATTGGTTTATGAGTGAAGAGTTTGAAACAGACTCTAACCACTCCATTGAAGTACTTGAGTTTCTCTTTGATCCTGAGCCAGAACGTACACTCCATAGGAGAAGAAGGAACCTCTGAGAAAGATTTCCTGAAAACATGGCTAATCACAATAATAACAATGAAGAGGTTCCTCTGAACAGAACTTCAGAACTTTGGCTACTCCTTTCAGGAACAGACCAGACAGGGGAGTAATCCTCCCTCATGTAGCACCCAATTTTGAACTAAAACCTATCATGTTTCACATGATTAGGGAAGCAGGGGTCTTCAATGGACTCCCTGCAGAAGATCCTTACACACACCTCACCACATTCCAAGATATCTGTGACAATTTTAAAGCTGAGGGTGTAACAGAAGAGAGCATGAGAATGAGGTTGTTCCCTCATTCTTTAGGCTTAAAAGCAAAAACATGGATGAAAACTCTCACCCCTGGGTCAATCCACACATGGGAAGAACTCTCTAACAAGTTCATATAGAGGTTTCTCCCAATGTCTCGACAAGCAGATGTTAGAGCAGAAATCTCTAACTTCAGAATGTTTTATGGAGAAAATCTCTATGAAGCATGGGAGAGATACAAGGACATCATAAGAAAATGTCCAAACCATGGGGTAGAAAGTTGGGGAGTGTTACAATCTTTCTATAAAGGACTTGACCATACTTCTCAGTCTCACTTAGATTTTGCTGCAGGAGGATATTTTTTTACAGGAACACTTGAATCAAGATATGAAATCATAGAAGGGACTGCTGAAAGATGTCTCCAATGACCAATAGACAGAGTAAGCCCAGTGAGGAAGCTAGGCATGCTAGAACTAGATAAACAAATTGCCATGGAAGCCCAGCTGGCATCACTCATGAATGAAGTGAAGAACCTAAAAGCCGACAAAGAAGCACCAAGGATGGAAGTCTTACAACTCACAGCAACTGAAACAAAACCATGCTCAGCCTGTGGTGACCTTCATGACTCAACAGACTGCCCATCCACTGCATTGGTGTGTTATGCAGAAAATTTTGGCAATAGGAGCTTCACTAGAGACAATCAACAAGCAGGACGAAATACACATTCAAGCCCTAGAAGAACTATCATTAAAGATCAGAACCACAACACCCAATGGAGGCCACCCATTAACCAGAGACCATTCAACAACAATCAGCAGCAGTATCATTAAGGTAGCAGCAGTGGAACGTCTGAACAAAGAAGAAACAACTACGTTCCGTTCCACAGAGATGACCAACGCATCAACACCCTGGAAAATTATGTCAAGGAATATGTCACCAGGAATGGTGCAGTGGTCAGGAACATTGAGTCCCATCTGGGGCAGATTGCTGCCAACCTTCAAACCAGAACACCAGGATCACTACCAGGGGACACTGAGGTCCCCTCAACCATTTCTGAAACACCTTGAGAGGTAAGTACCATGTCTAGCTAAAGACATTAAACTAAGTGCTGACTGGGAAGCAACCCAGTAGATACATTTGCTCTCTGACAAAGAGCAAAGTTTTGGGGTGGTTATCCATAACCACACAGCTCCCAAAAAGGAGGGAACATATGATGTTCCTCTCCGAAAAGTCCAAATAAAGTACGTTACGTTCCAGGAACGTAGTTTTGGGATGTTCCCTGACCACACAATACCAAAATATATATATATATATATATATATATATATATATATATATATACATACACATATAGATATAATTAAATGTTTTGTTACATGTCCAATTAGATTTATTAAATAATAGGTGATAGGTTAGTACGTTTCCTTTTCCTTATTTAGTACTCACGGTTGCATGTTTTCTTATTATTTATTTCAGTTATTTATTTATTTATTAGTTAGGAAAAGACAAAGGGAACGTTCCCTGGGTTAGGAGATAAGAGTGACTGGGACACCTGTCCCTGCTGAGTTACTTAAAAAGATACGCAGCCATATCCAATTTGCATTCATTGCAATTCTTGGAAACACGCGCAGAAAAAGCAACTGTCTCCTCAACCATTAAGACAACTGCACCCTTTCCTTTTCCCTCTCTCCCACGTCTTGACCTAAACCGTTCCATCTTCTCACACCCATCCCATCAGTAACTGGTCACCTACTGCTGACCACTCGTTCTGTAACGTCCCCATTCCACTACCTCTTCAACCTCCTCTCCTTAACCTCCATGTCCCAGAAACCTTTCATTTTCTCCCCCACAGTCTATTTAAACTCGGTCTCTGATTTCTTCAAGTTCTACTACTTCCATTCAACTCAGAACCCTTTTATCCCTCCTGCATTTATGCCCTAACTCCCTTTCTCAACAAAATGACTAAGCTTTCATTTAAGGTGACCCCTGTAGCCAACCGCGGAGAAGAACCAGAGCTCACTGAACCCACCATCATTCTGTACCCAGAAAGGAACATTTCTCTGCATCAGGACAAAATGGTTCTGCCTCCATTTGTGAAGGAATCACTGGACAAACTTTGGTAGTTGCTTT